>NW_011917904.1:0-5272 GCF_000151845.1 Pteropus vampyrus | reverse complement strand
TTCCAAATTAAAATGACGCTGCCGTCTGCTTGGACCATTTGGTCAGCAAGCTGTAGGACCCTTGCCGGCCCGGAGGAGGGGTGCTGCTGCGAGGGAGGCTTGCCTTCCCGCAGGGAAAGGACGTGGGCCTGCAACAGGCCAGCTCTAACTCTGCTCACATGCTCCAGCTCGGCAGGGCAGCTCCCTGCGATTCATTCCCGGGAACAAAATGAAATGGAAAACGACGTGCCTGAATTTTTCACGGCGGCATCATGGCTGGACATTAGGATGAACCAACTCAAGGGGCTGGTTCACGGCCATAAAAAAATGATGACGCGGACGATGATACGACGCGGAAACTCTGGGAACACGTTACGCGTACGAAACAGAGAAGAACGCAGGACTTTTTGCGATGCCTAACTATACGGACAGCACCAAAAAGATGCGATAAACAGAGACGGTGATCGTGCCCGACGGATGGGGTCGATGACTCATGCTGTCGCATCTATTTTTAATAAGGGAGAGGAAGCGTCTCAGAGGACAGACAGTGACGAGAAGAAAAAGGGAAATTAAAGTCTGTTGACTCGCTGTGAAAAAAAACTAAATTTAGATGGTGCGCTGTTCTGGGGACGGTTTCTACATCTCTCATCGGTCCTCGCGACCTCCCGCTTTACCAGGGACACCGCTTCACCCCCATTTCTGGGGCAGGGAGCCTCAGGCCACGGGCGGGAGGAGGAGCCCTCGTGGGAGCAGCTCCCAGGTGATGGTTTGACCTCTTGGCCTCCCCACCAGCGCCTGAAGAATTCTGAGGCTGGAGCCCACAAACAAGGAGTCCAGCTCCCCAGGCCGTCGGGCTGGCCGAGGTCGGTCCCACCCCCACCCCGGGCCACGAGGACCCACAGCAAATCGTAACTGCATCCAACAACTCCGTCCTCATAAGCACAGATGACACCAGGAAAGACAACGGTTACGATACCCTCATTTCCTGTCTCCGGCCAGGCTGAGACTCTGCCGGGACGGGAGCCAGTGCCCCTGCAGGCCCCCACCCTTCGGCACTCACTGACACGCAGGACGGGGGGCGAATGAGGTTGCTGAGGGATCCTGCTTGGGGAGGACAAGACTCAGGTGCTTCTGTCCACTTGGCAGCCATGGGGACTGTCCTTGGGCTGTCTACCTAGCAAGAGGGGCTCTCCATGGGCCGGGCCTTCCCCTGAACCAGTCCCGGAACGCAACCCTCGAGGAGCAGCCGAGGGGGTGTCCCCGGAACGGCACTGCTCACGTCCCCTAAGGAGTGCCTCACCTGGCACTGGAGGGGAGGCCTGACAGCAAGCCTCCGACTCTCTCCTTGGTGGCGAGCGGCTTCAAGGTGCGAGACGAAAAGCTACCGAGACACAGAGTAACGGGGGCGGGGGGGGCGGGAAATCGTCTGTCCTCTGCAGGACCGTGGCTGGGGCTGGCACCTTCCCCCGGGGCTGGAGGAGGACCTGGAGGAGCAGGCGGCTGGGTTCGGAAGGAGAATCCGTGCGAGAGGCTGGCTCGGTTGGCGCTTCGGGGTAGGGTAAGAAAACTCAGGGCAGCATGAGCACCTCGACCCCCGCCCTCGGCCTCGCGAGCACCACGGGTGACCACGCCGGCTGGCCCCGAGGCGACAACGTGCCTTACACAGCCAAGAAAGGACCCAGCTCCAGGTGCGATTCCCAAAGCCTCCTGGAAACCACTCGCTGAGAACCAGCGGAAGGGACCACGGAGCCCTTTCGCTAAGAGCCGAGCCAGCAGCCGGAAATGAGTCACCGCGGGGTGGCCGCGCACGCGTCGGGGTCCTGACCAGCAGGCTCTGGTGGGTTTTCATGGGTTTCTAACAGAAACGTGAGCCATGACTCGAGAAACCCGTCCTGGAAACGAGAACGGTTCAATGAGAAGGTGGGCCCGGCCTGGGAGCACCGCCCGGGACGCCGGGCCCGGCCTGGGAGCACCGCCCGGGACGCCGGGCACCCTCGTCCCCGTCCCTGACGAGCAGACGTAAATGCCGAAGACGACAGTCGCGGAAATGGCTTCCCAAAGCCTCCTCCCCTCCCGCCTCGTTCACGGCATCACGGGGCTGCCCAGCATTCCTGGACTAGAGATTCACATTTCAGAAATAAAGCGATCCCCCTGCCCCCGTCGCCAGCAGGTTGTTTATTTACCAAGCTCTTCGCTGAGCCGGGAAGAAAGCGAGCCGCCTGCCCCTGCACAATGAGGCTAATCACGCGCCGTGGGCGCCCGGGGCTGTGGCTGGAGCTCCGAGCCACGATGCGGTGACCTGAATTCACAGCGCGAACCCACTGCCTCCCGGAGGAAGAGGGGGAGGGGCGAAAGCGGAAAGCGCAGAAGGCAAAGCAGCTTTCTGACCGGCTGTCTGTTCCCCAGCGCTGTGCGTGTCCACTGACGAAACCGTCCATTTGTCTTCCGGCCACAGGAAAGTCACCAGGCCGCCCGCTCACTGGGCCGCTCTGGCCGGGCTTCGGGATCTCGGCCCTCAGCCTCGGGAGACGCGCGGGAGAAAGGCCCACCCTCGGGCTGACTTACCGCCACAGAGAACTTTCCAGAACCTTCCCCATGTCTGCGTGGTAATACTTCGTCAGGATCAAGATCACCTGTGGCAGCAACAGAAAGAGACAGGCAGAGATCAGAGGGTCTTGAGGTTCTGCATGAGGGATGTCTGACACTCCGCCCACCCTCTCAGGGCTGGGGGTCTCTGGGGCGTCAGCGGTCCGGGCCTTGCCGGCCAGCATCCCCGGGGGACCCGGCCACCATGTGCCCGAGCACTGAGACATCAAGCTGGTTTCCGCCCTGAAGCCTCGTTTCTGCTCTCCAGAATGGCTCTGGGGACATCGCAGTCCTTGAGGTCCACCCAGCAGCTGCGACTCGGTGGGAATTCAAACCCAGCCCTGGAGGACCCCAGCTGTGGTCAACGGGCCACCGCAGGCGCTGGTCCCGCGGGAGCAGAGAACGCAGCGGGCCAGGCTTCTGGGGGGGTGCCCTGCCTCTCTCCCGCCTCGGGCAGCCCCTCGGCCGGCCGGGAACTGACAAAGAGTGGGCAGGGAGCACGTGCTGCCACCGCTCTGCTCGGAGCAGCGGCTGATGGCAGAGCCGGTGGCAGCGGGCGGGGAGGGCGAGAAGGACAGCGGAGACAATTGGAGCGGTCCGCGAATCACCCGTGGCGCACACTTTCTTCATGGCCGTTAAACTATTCACCCCGGGCCCAGCCTAACGGAGGTGATGTCACTGCAGCCTGTGCAGAAAACTCGGCCGTTCATAAGTGAGAGATAAGTGTGCTTACGAGCACCCCAAAGTTCTTCCAAACGCATGAAGGATTTGGGGGCCGCAGGCAAGAGCCTCTCCAAATGACTTCACCAGCCCCTGCATTTCCCGGTCCCTCAGATCTCCTTTTGCTCACTGCCAGGCCCTATCAGCTGCTCCTAACACCCCATTGCCATGGGAACCCTGGGAGGTAAAGAGGGAACACCCCGTGGTCCCCAGCACAGCCGCTAGCCTGGTTCATTTGGGGTCGCCGCACTGGCCATCGCCAAGCTTGGCCCCTCTGCTCTCGGCGTGGCTGCTGCAGACCCCTGGCCGGCCCCTCTTTGGCTGGTGATTGATTGAAGCAGGGATGAGGGACCCCAACCAAGAGGGACCGCACGCATTTCAGAGGCAGGATGATTAAAACGAGCGCGGCCGCGCCGGCCGAAGCGTGGGGGCGGGGGCTCCTCTCCCCCGCCAGGCCCCCGAGCCGAGTGAGGGGGACGCCTCTGAAGATCCAGGGAGCGGGGAGCACAGCGGGGCCCACCGCAGGAGGCGCGTCTTTTTAACCTGCTGATTTATATTTCACAGTCTCGCCGTTCCCAGCGGGGATTTCGAGGAGCCAGAGCGTGACAGCTGGGAGGACCTCAAAGTCCATCATCCTCAGCCCGGCATCCTTACCAAGCCCCCGCCATCGGGGCTCTGCTGGCACGCCTCGAGGGCTGGGGGACTCGTCCCGTACCTCCGCCTTGCGGACTTGGTCTGGACGCGCCCCCCACCCGTGCCCTCCCGGGCGAGACCCTCCACTCACGCCCACTCCGCTCCCTCCCAAGCTCCAGCCACTCTCCGCTTCTGCACGAGCTGTTCTTCGTGGGACCCTCTTGCCCAACCCCCACGCCCGCTACCCACCTTTCAGATCTCGGTCTAACAGACACCACCTCCGGGAAGTCTCCGGGCCCTGCCCCGGGCCCTGAGCTCTCCCGCTCCCAGCACAGCTCACGGGAGCTGCCCCGCCACCCGATGATGGCCCTGTGCGGGGAGCGGGGGGGACCGGTCTCGTATGTGCCGGTGCTGGACACGGCGCCTGCAGGATCCCTATGACGAAGGCGGTAAAGCCAGGCAGGCGAGTGCCCTGTGCAGGGAGTCCCCGCCCTGCTCTGGCTGCCTCCTCACAAGTCACTCCCTTCCGCAGGGGACACTGTCCACTCTTCACGCAGGAGGACAGCATCCCATCTCTGCATCTGGCAGCAGGAGGACCCCTCTGCTTTGGGGTCAGACCCTTCAGGCCCGATGCAGCTCAGTTTCCTGGTCTACGATAAGGAAATAAGTCCCTCTGATCCTCCCGAGAGGTGAGGATGGAGCTCCCGAGAAGGGACCCATGCCCTCGTCAGCGCTTGGTGACACCAGCTTCGTCACCGATGTCCTGGCCCGGGTGATGTGGTTTATAGCCGTCAACTCTCGCTACACCCTGAACACAAAGCAGCTCGTTTTACCCCCACGTGACAGAGGAAAACGGGAACGCAGAGCAAGCTCACGTCCTGTGCCAAACACGACACAGCCAGTATGCGGTCCAGCTGGGCTGGGACCCAAGGACGTGACTTCAGAGCCGGGGCCTTTAACTGCCAGGCGGAGACCATGTTTTCAGAAGAGACGTCTATTAAAAGTTGTTTTAAAGAATTAAAAAGCTTGACGGGTCCTCGACTAACAGCTCTGGACATGAAGTATCCCAGGAGCTAGTTTTCCAGTGGCTGGTGTGTTACCGGAGCCCCCTGTGCTTTGGTCAGAGTGGGAGAAAACTCTGGAATGTGAGTTGGGGCTGCCGCGTCCCGGCCACCGCCAAGGGTCCCCTTCCACCCACGGCGCCTGGGCCGGAGCTCTTCCAAACAGGCAGAACGTCCGGAGGGAGACAGGCATCGAGAGCCAGCCCCATCCGAGGGCACAGTGCCGTCGTCACCGCAGCCCCTCGGGACCCCACCCTCACCCCTGCGTGCCATCTCACGTCTGGTCCTCCGGG
>NW_011917903.1:0-3494 GCF_000151845.1 Pteropus vampyrus | reverse complement strand
ATTATACCCACTGTTCTCACAGCAGGCAGGTGTGAGCTCGAGAGTCACACGTTTGGGGATGAGCCTCATCTCCTGACCTCTGCTCCTCCCGGACGCCCGGCACCAGGAAGAGGCCCGTTCCAGGGAAGCGCACGGCTTGGAGCCGGCCCGTGGGTGCGCCCTCGCTTCCGTGTGGCTTCCCTCCTCACTCCAGTGTCACCTCTTTGTCTGCAACACTAGAGGATAATGGCCACGTGTCCCCACAAGGCCGAGAGGACGATGTGTGATAACACCCGCCTGACACGGAGGAGGCTGACAGCTGACCGCCCCTTCCCTCCCTGACACCAGGCTGAGAGGCGGGCCGAGGCTGCTGGCTGGAGAGACACAGGCCTGGCTGCCCTGCGTGATGCCGTGCCACGTGCCCCGAGTCACCCCGGCTCCATAGAGGACCCCCGTCATCTCACAAAGCCGGGGCTCATCCGGCCAGTCCGTCTTGGCTGCTGGGGACCCAGGGCAGGGGGACCCAGCTGCAGGAACAGAAGCCAGGGGCCACCCTGCAAGTCCCGAGTTCGACCCGGCTCCTCCTCGCTGGTGGTGACTGTGCCACTCCCCGCTCCCTGTCTCTGCATGTAGCGGCGGTGGGAGAGAGGGGCTGCTGCGACCAGGAGCGGGGTGGGGGCGGGGGCGGGGGTGTGGGAAGGGGAGACGTGTGCTGCTCTCTATGAAAACAGAAGCCACGATGCACCCTACAAAAGGCCTTCGCTTCGGAAGCTTTCGCCGAGACGGGAAGGCAACCGTGGGACCGCGTTTTGGTGGCCTGGGTGAGGACGGGGGTCTGGGGTGGTGGCACGTGTACCTCTCCTTACAGGAGGAATGGCCAGGAGGGTGGTGGCTGACGCGGCCAGGGCAGCTTGAACACAAATGAGGCATTCTCCACGAAAAGGGCTTGTCCTCAGCCCCCTGTCCTCGGTCCCCTGGCTCTGCCAGCACCCCGCGGCCATGGCGAGTGGCATCACTAGGGGAAGCTGGGTGCGGGACGCCTGGGCTTCCGTGATTTTTATGATTTTAAAATCAAATGTTATAATAAAAAGAGAGAGACCCGAAGACCTATCAACCAGATGCAAAAAAAATGGTTTGAGACTGTGCAAGCCCCCCACCCGCCTCCCTCTCACCTCTGGGGACCTCGGGACATACCCACCCACATGGGCCCCAGACACGTGCTGGGCCTCGGCCATGCTCAAGCCCACTGTCAAGCCAGCCCTGTGGACAGAGACCTCAGCCCGTCACAGAACAGCAGCGGTGGCGGCTCCCCCACATGACGGGAAGGCCCCGCCCGGGTATCTCCAGCACATGGGGACCAGAACAAGTCACATGAGCCATGGCCTTGAACTTGTGACCCCTGCCCACTAGAAGCCATGACCCTTTTTCTCTGGTACGTCAATGAGGTACAATGTCCCCAAAGGAGGGTCGTAGGGGGCAGTCCCCTGGCCCCTGAGCTGTCCACACTGGGAGGATGTTTGCATCCTCCGAAGCCCCATGCCCTTCACACAGCCAGCCCGGCCCCCCCAGTGAGACAGGTGTGGCTTTGAGGCTAACTTCTGCCCACAGAACCCATAGAATGTGGCAGGAGCGACCTGCGTCACCTGCCTGCCTGAGCCATGAAAATGTCCTCTTCCCCATCACTATTCATTAAAACGACAGTGCTTCAGTCCGTCCCGGACCTGCACTACGCACCCTACAGACATTATCCATTAATGCTCCCGATAGCCACGGTCCCCGGGACCCATTTTGTCCCCATGTTGCAGGCAAAGACACTGAGGCACACCGAGGGAAGTTACTTGCCCCAACTCATACAGCTCAGACACGGCCTCAAGGTCAGCAGTGTGACCCTGGGATGCAGCCTCAGGCCTCTGGGGGACAGAAGGTCTGCACAGTGCACCCCAGCCTCGTACGACGGCATGAGGCAGATGGCAGCAAGGCGTGCTTCCGCTGCACCGAACCCCCAGCCCACGCTTGGGCCTCTGGGGATGCCCAATGAACTGGCCTGAAGCAGCCTCCCCTCCCGATCGATACCCGGGCCTCATGGACCCCAGTGCTGGCCAGTGGCCGGCATACTCACTGGTCCGGCACTGGACACGCTACACTCATGGGCTTTCCTTGGTCTTGGTGGTCCCCATAGGAGCTGGGCTGCAGCTGGGGGCTGCCGGGGGGGGCGGGGGGCGCTGTGCAGCACCGCTCCCCCAGAGCCCACCCGTGAGCTTGCCGTGACCCAGCAAGGACCCCATTAGGCCTTGCGTCCGGCTTTGCACAGGACGTCTTACAGTTCCAATTCCAGATCGTGGCGGGGCCGTAGTCACTTCTCCTCTGCGAGCCTGTGTGCAACCAAGCAGTGACAGGAAGGATGACTGAGTGGTGAGGCTTCGACGTCCCGCACACACTGACTCCCACGCACACCGTCTGGAGGTGGCGGGTCTCCATCCCCACACCTGCTACAGCACCTGGCCGGGTTCGGGAACAGACGAGTGAATGAACGGACGAGTGCGCACATGAATGCACAGACGTGATGCGCCAATCAGCTGTGACGGACAGCTGCCCACCTGAGCGGGCCCGCCCCCTTCGCACCTGCAGCCTCGCCCTGTGTCCTGCTCTCCTCTGCTCCGCCTTCAGCTCGTGTCCCTCCCACGTCCCTGGCCTCACCGGGCGCATCCCTTCCTCCCAGGGCCTCGCTGCAGGCACGTCTATCTAGGAAGACTTCCAGAACGCTCCCCACCTCCAGTCTAGGTTGGCGGCCATTCTGCGACCCCACAGATCCTGGACGTAGTGTTGAATGCAGCCCCCAAAGCATGCCAGGAACTGTGACTGTGACCTCGCTTGGGGAAAGGGCCTTTGAGGAGGTAATTAAGAGGTCGATGTGAGATCATCTCGGAGTCTGTGAGGGGACCCGAAAGCAATGACGCGCGTCCTCGGGGGAAGAAGAGAGGTGACGCACAGAAGGCCACACGAAGACGGAGGCAGAGATCAGGTGATGCAGCTATGGGCCAAGGCATGACGAAGATGCCAGCGAAGCCCACAGCCGGGAGAGGCAGGGAGCAGATGGCCCTCGGCCTCAGAAGGAACCAGCCCTGCCGACGCCTGATCTCGGCCTCCTGCCTCCAGGCTGGGAGGCAACAAGTCTCTGTTGTCAGCCACCAGTCGGCGGTGCCCTGTCGCGGCTGCCCCAGGAAGCAAATACCCCGACTGCCAGCAGCTCTCAAGCTTTTTCCTGTCTGTCACTCTCAAAGTCCACAGTGCCCCCGAGGGCAGGCACGTGGCTATCTGCTCTGTCTCCAGGCCCCACCAGGACGGACGAAGAATAGCTCCGGGGAGGGCTGAACAACGATCCACGCTGTTCCTGCCCAACGAGACGTCCTCCCGCCCGACTGCCACGCCCACTTCCGAGGTCCCCTGGGAGCCACCCTGGACTCACAGACCACTCTCCTCCTGTGCTTCCGCAGGAAAGGCCACCTGTACTCATT
>NW_011917902.1:0-1582 GCF_000151845.1 Pteropus vampyrus | reverse complement strand
GTCTCCCCATCCGTGAGGCGGGGTCCGACTCGACGCCTCCAGCCCCACGCCAGGAGTTCGTGAGGCGAGCAGACGGGTGGATCCCAGCTCCACATGAACCCCGTTTTCCAGGAGGAATGGAGCCGCCTTTGGCACAGGTATCCTGACCTGGAATTGACCAAAAGGGCCTCTGTGGTCCGCTGACTGATGGTCTCCCAGAGATGCCCACGCCTTAGTTCCCTAAACCTATAAACATGTCACCTAAACTGGCAAAGAGACTCTGCAGCCGGGATCAGGCTGAGGGTCTTGAGCTGGCCTGGGTCATCCACGCGGGCCTCAAATGCAGTCACACGTGGCCTTACAAGAGCGAGGCGGGGGAGACTCGACTCGCAAGGGGAGAGGACTTGTGATGGCAGCAGGGGGTGGGCTGCTGGGGGGAGGGGGTCAGGGGCAAAGGGATGTGGGCGCCTCCAGGAGCTGGGAAAGGCGAGCGAACGATTCTCCCCAGAGCCTCCGGGAGGAGCCCCCGTGACACCCTGACCTGGTCCCGTTGACGCTCCGTGGCTCCGGAGACCCCTCAGCTGCAGGCACGACCAGCGACGCAAACTCTCG
This sequence comes from Pteropus vampyrus, assembly GCF_000151845.1. Classification (NCBI taxonomy): domain Eukaryota; kingdom Metazoa; phylum Chordata; class Mammalia; order Chiroptera; family Pteropodidae; genus Pteropus; species Pteropus vampyrus. Next base: position 991 of record NW_011917902.1, on the reverse strand, counting down.
CCACTCCTGCGTGGCTGGTGGCCGGTGGGGGCTGTCTTCAGGGGGTGGGGAGCGTCTGCGTTATCTGTGGCCCTTTCCAGTTCTGCGCAAAGCCCCTCAGGCCCCCAGCGGGTCTTCCTAGGTCAGCCCAGCATTGACTCTCCTGTCCTCGCGTGGGCAGCTGGACAGATGACCCCTCTGCCCCAGCACCCGGCCGCAGCCATGAGGGCTCTGCGGACCACTCAAAGACCCCACTGAGTGGCAGAGCTTGACCCCGAGCCTCTGCTCAGAGCTCTGCATCACAGGGCTTGGAGTGGGCCTCCGGGCCAGGGCGCAGGCCCTGCGGCATTCAAAGGCCGCTTTGCTCCAACTTGGCCTTTGTGTGTGAGGCCTCAGAGTCTGCCTGGGGGTCAGGGGAACACACCCCACTGACCAGCTCTTGTCAGCCAAGGGCAGTCCGACCAGGCCTCTCGGGGTGCAGGACCCCATTCCCCACCCTGAGCTATCCGACAGGGCGTGACCAGCGAGCAGGGCTGCTGGACACGTGAGGCGCGCTCTCAGCTGGAAGGGCCGTGGAGGGCAGCGGGCTGCACGCGGGATACCGAGGTCCCGAGAAGGGCTGTCGTTGGCCAAAGTCACAGACGGGACCAGCGGCAGAACCAAGACCAGGGCCCCAGGGCCCCCGGCAATGCAGCTGACAATGCCCTGTCCTTCTGTCTCCACGGACGGAAGCCCATGAGGGCCGGTCCCCGGTGCAGAGCACAGAGAAGGTGCTCCAGGAACGACCCGTGGATGAACGGGCTGGGCCCGCTGCAGGCTCTGCCTTGGGCTGGTCCCAGCACAGCCCGCGAGGCCCACTCCTAACGCCCCGAACAGCTCTGAGCGTCGGTTCCAGCCAGGCTCGACCCCACTGGGCAAGTGACACAACCTCCAGCCAGTCTCCTCACGCGTGAAGTGGCAATGGCAACACTCCGGGGGGCCATGAGGGTTCAAGGGTGCACATGTGACGTGA
>NW_011917901.1:0-1194 GCF_000151845.1 Pteropus vampyrus | reverse complement strand
TCACCTATATCAAGAGCACAGTCCTCAAACAACAACTTAAGCCAAATAACCGTTTCCAGGCTCCTCAAATCTCAAGATCATCGGCGCACAGGGCCCCGCCGGCCGTAGGAGGGGATTCTGCTCCCAGTTCTCGAGAAGAACGAACCTGAAAGCTGCTGACCAGGACCTGACACCAGGAGGAACGGGCCGAGCTCCTGGCCACCAGCGGTGGGCCTTCTTCGACGGACGGGATCGAGCCAGTAACAACTCTGTCCCTACATGGGCCGGGGCACAGCCACCCGCCCACAGAAGCCTCCCAGGTCCCCCCAGCCACCCCGATACGCTGCCCTCCTCACCTGCCTTCAGCTCCACAGTCTGAATCCGCCCGCCAAAGTCAAGGACTACCTCTTCGTCCCTCGGCCAGAGTGCGTTCTCAGCCATTTCACACCAAGCCCCCTTCAGAAGGCCCGTGAGCTCCATGTCACTTAATCCCAGGATCCAAAAGCAGCTACAAATGCCCCAGACAGCCCACTTGCTTTACCTGTGGGCACCAGGGCTGTGGCAGCCAATCCACTTTCCCTTTTTGCTTTGGCCACTAGGACGCTTATCTTACATTTGGTTTTGCTCTTTTTCTGCCATTATGTGCCCTTCAGACTGATTCCCTCAACTATGAGTTGTTTCAGTTACGTATAAATACGTATTTTAAGTAAGCTACCTAAAGCTTCGTTAACTAGGGAGTTATGGCCCCGAAAATGCTGCTCGACATCCTCGCGAAGAGATAACTGTGGGATAGGCACGGTTTTAAATGACGTGTCACTTAAGAGCCAGCAAATGCAGTTACGGGGACTAGAGCCTCTAGAACGTAGTAAGAAAGACAGAGGCGGCATCACGGCGGGTTTCAGGAGCCACCGAGCCCCTGGCCCCTAGGGCGGAGCGGGGATGGGAGGCAGGCTCGGGGCGGACGCAGACCACCGGCCAGTACACTCAGAGCCCTCGGCCTCCCTCCCCGTGGAAGGCTCTGGAATCCAGCCCTTCCTCTCAGCTCCTCATCTGAAAGTCAAACCAGGTGCTCCCTCGCCTGAACGCAGAGGACAAGTTCTCCCCAAAACAGCTGTATAGGTCGCCAAGTGTGGGCTCGATTGAGGAGCGGGCGACCCTTCTTAATGGTTATGAGGGGGTGTGGCTGTCACTGCCCCGCCCAGCGCCCCGCCCGTG
>NW_011917900.1:0-1739 GCF_000151845.1 Pteropus vampyrus | reverse complement strand
CACACACACACACACACACACACACACACACACACACGAATCTCACTGATGGTTAGTTCCACGGCGGAGACAGACATGACCAGTGCTAAAACGCAATACAGCAAAAGTAACCTGCCTCTCGGCTTCCTTCTGTACGTGGAGTCCTGGGCTGGGGACACCAGTGTCCCCCTTAGGAAAGGTACCTAGCTTGCAGATTAGGTTCAGAGCTTGCCAAGGCCCCAGGAGGATTGCCTGACACCCGGTACCTGAAAACTTGCACTTGAAGAATATCACCCTCAGACACAAGTGTCAAACACCACAGACTTCCTGAGGTTTCCATGGCAGTCAGGTGAAGCCCTAGACCGGAGCCCCATAAACAATGACACCTACTTCAGAGCAGTGTAGAGAATAAGGACACCTGTCACCTGCCCGTGCCGTCATGTAACCATTCCGAGCTACCCTTTAACCCCCTGGGACCCATGGATGTTGAAGGCATCTCCACTGCAAACTCATGGGAATGTGTTGGATAAGTTTTGCTGAATTGTATATAGAGCAATTAAAACCATACTCCAAAATACATTGAAACATCGAAAAAGTAAAAAAGTACTTATTTATGTGTTTGTAACTACTTGGTTTACAAATTTACTATCAATAAAGGGTTAAAACTGAGACATAAGTCGTCCAGACACTCACGCCGGCTACCGTGTGCCCGTGTGCAGCGGACCGCAGCGCGGGTGCATTTTCGCCAGGGTACGTCCAGCTCCTACGTGCAAATCTGTATTTGTTCCAAGAACTATCCCCAAAGTCACATATTTCCATGCGTAAATTAGAGACTCAGTTTTGATATCTGTCCGAGTGTCTTACACAGTGTTCCTTCTTTGTCATTCATCCTCGCTCTTCCTTTTAAAAAGGAAAGATGAAAACGGGGCCATCTCTCTTCGCAGGTTTATTCAAGACCTTTTGTCCATGGTACAATATGCTCTCACGTCAGCCCCATCTTGACACTACGAAGCCATACTGCATGGTCCAAACCAAGGGTCTGTCCCCACCCTTTGATAGAGAGAGGTTTGGTTGTTTCCCCGTCGAGGCGATGTACCTATGGCAGACTGGTAAAGTGGTTTCTATAATTTTGCTACTCTGAGTTAAATGGGGACAAGCAGAGTGGACCACAGGCTGTCTGTCCTGAGCGTGATCGTGCGACCGCTCCTGTTGGCCGCACGTGAACGAGCCTGTCAAAAATGAAATGTCACTGCCTTTCCCAAACCTTTCCGGATCTGCGGTCTGCTGCAAGGTTTCATCTCTGCTCTGATGTCTGTTGTGATCCTGGCCTCGCTCCCTCCGGAACGCCTGTTCGCTCCGGCCCTGCTTCCTTCAGGAACCGCTGGCAGCTGAGGCCGACTTCAGAACTCCTTGAATAACTAAACAACGGCAACCCGCCCTTCCTGAGGCCCACGGAGATGTTTGCGAGATTCCAAACAGCCCGGGGAGGTGTCAGGAAGTGACCTAAGGAAGGCAGGCTGTGTAGAGGCCAGAAACATTGTAGAGGTTTTATTCTGGTCTGGTTGTTTGGATTGTAAGGAGAACACAGCCCCTCCCAAGGACGCTCGACAGTCCGCAGGCCAGCATCCAGAGAACCACCTCCCTCACGTCTGGCCACAAGCCTCGGGGGGCCCGCGAAAGGAGGCAAATGTCGAAAGGATGGCCAGAATAACTGCTCACCTACTATAGGGTGCAAGAGAAACAAGGAAAAATTTAGAACG
>NW_011917899.1:0-2300 GCF_000151845.1 Pteropus vampyrus | reverse complement strand
TGCTGCATGCCCCCACACATTCCTGCCTGAGTGATCAGCATACACTACAGCTAAACCCAGTGATCTATCGATCTATTGGGGCACAGACCAGAATACAGAAGTGTGACAGCTGTGTTCTAGCAGCCATCACTGCCAGGCAGAAAACAAAGCCACTAAACCTGGCCACCTCTCTTCACTCTCCCCAAACTTGCCTCGCTGCATCCTCCCAGAGCTAGCAGCGGGCCCCAGGAAAAAAAACTGTATCAGCGAGTGTTGGACTGCAATGCCCAGAGAACTACAACCCAGAGAACTAAAGAGATAGTTTTTGAGTGGCAGATGCACACTGCACCTAATCCCAGTGATATTTGTGGAGATACAGGGGCAAGGCAGCTGAGGTCTGGCAGTTGCCATTACTAGGAGAAAAACAATGCTGCAAACATACCAGAAGCCTTCCCAACCCATCTGCAGCCACCCATCGAGGCTGATTCCAGCATAGGCACGTGGGACACCGCAGGCAGCACAACACTGCATCTGGCTGCTGGGGCAGTGCTGGGACAAGGACTCAGAACCCTATTGCCCACCACATTGTCCCATGGAGGTAGAGCCCTGAGACCAAGGTGACCTGGTCACAGAGGAGAAACCCACCTCCCCAGGGAATAAAGGGAAACTTTTGCCCAGCAGAGATTCAGGAGGCATGGACAGTGCAAGTAGCTTGTGCAACATCTACTAGAAAACAAAAGGAAAATGTCTTCTTATCAACCTGCTGAAGATGCATCACACTTAATTATAATAATAATAATAATAATAATAAAGCAGAATTCATTCCCATAAATGCCTAGGAGGAGAAGTAATCTATCAAATATCACGAATAACCAAGGTAACAAGGCAACTCAGAAAGAAAATAAAATATTTCCAGAAAATAAACTTAAAGACATGGAAATATATCATTTAAATGATAAAAAATTCAAGATTGCAGTTCTGAAAAAACTCGATGAGATGCAAGAAAACTCAGATAGGCAGTTTAATGAACTTAGAAACAAAATCAACAAACAAAAGGAATACTTTACCAAAGAGATTGAGACTTTAAAAAAGAACCAAATAGAAATTCTGGGGCTGAAGGACTCAATAAAAGAGATGAAGATTGAAATACCGAACTTAGGAAATAGAGTAAACCAGATGGAAGAAAGAATTAATGATATCAAAGACAGAAATCTAGAAATGACATAGATGGAAGAAGAGAGAGACTTGAGAGTGAAAAAAAATGAAAGATCTCTACAAGAACTATCTGACTACATCTGAAAGAGCAACATAAGAATAATGAGTATACGAGAAGAAGAAAACAGGGGAAAGGGAATAGAGAGCCTATTTAAACAAATAGTCAATGAGAACTCCAAACTATGGAAAGAACTGGGTCTTTGAATCCAAGAAGTAAACAGAACAGCTAATTATCTCTGTCCAAAAAGGCCTTCTCCAAGGCATAGTTTATTAAAATTGTCAAAAACTAATGACAAAGAAAAAATTCTCAAGGCACCCAGGGTAAAGAAAATGGTAATCTATAAAGGAAATCTCATTAGATTATGATCGATTTTTTAACAGAAATTCTACAAGCTAAGAGGGAGTGGAATCAAATATTCAAATATTTCTCTGTTGAAAGAGAGAAAATACCAGCCAAGAATAATATATCCAGCAAAGTTATCCTTTAGATATGAAGGAGAAATAAAGACCTTTCCAGACATACAGAAGCTGAGGAAATTTTCCACCACAAGGCCTGCTTTATAGGAAATAATAAAGGGGGTTATTCTACCTGAAACAGAGATAAAAAGATACAAAACTATGAGTAAAATGATTAGCAGATAGACAGAAGCAGGAAATTGCAACCCTTATTCAATATAGGGTATTACACACTTAAATATTACATAATGGTTAAAGAAAAACATTTTAAGAAAAAGAAGACGAAAGCTACTGCAACTTGGAAATGAACTTACAGCTTAAATAAGGTCAATCTGTGACAACAAAAACAGAAAATGGGTGGAGTTAAAACATGCAAAGGGAGATGGAGATAACACATGCAGAAAAAAAGGACTACTGTATATATGAAACTTTCTTTTACATTAACTTAATGGTTACTACACAGAAAAAAAAAATCTAGAACTGAGCCTTATAACATAAAAAAAAAGAGGGAACAGAAGAGGAAAATGTAGAATACCACCAAACTAAAATAACAGACAGAAACACAACATATATATGATCACCCAAAATGTAAATGGACTGAATTTATCAATAAAAAAGTCACAAAGTAGTAGATTGGATTGTAAAACAAA
>NW_011917898.1:0-2046 GCF_000151845.1 Pteropus vampyrus | reverse complement strand
CATCGGCTCCGCGTGGCAGTATTTGGGAGTTAGCGTGTGTTCCCCATTCTCTCTCCCGCACCCCGGCATTCACAGGCCCTGGGCTGAGGATGGGAGTCTGTGCTAAGGTGGAGCCTCCTCTACCTTGAGTCTCTGAGTCATGACCGTGATTAGAGCAACCCCTCCCCTCCCCCCGCCCTGTGTCCGCCTGTAGCAAACAGAGCATGAGAAATAAGCTTCTGTTATATTAATTCACTAAGATCTTGCAGGCTGGTTTTTTTTTTGTTTTGTTTTTTGTTTTTTTTTTAACCATAGTAAACCTAGCTTAACCTAATTGATATCGGTAGGGTGTTATTGTCACCACTTTCAAGATGAAAAATCGAGGCACAGAGAGGTTTAGAAACTTACTCAAGATCATACAGCTAGTTCGTGGTGGACCTTGATGAAGGGCTGTGTCTCAGTTTCCCGGTGACACCCCGAATGCTGGGGACTCTAGTAAACCGAAGATATTCATCCCACCTAGAGGCAGCTCCTCAGCTCCGGATGATGGCTGTAAACGAGGAATGTGGGCCAATCGTTGCCAGATCTTCTGATTTTTTTTTTTAAAAAGGAGGCCGTAAATCCAGAGTTTTCAAGTAAAATCCCAATTCTTATCCGCAGGCCACTGATCGAGGTCATTTTCTTTTCCTGAACACTGGGAGGCCAACATATCAGTGAACTACTAGATTCGGTTGGCCACTTTGAGACCCGACAACATCCAACTCCCCATCAAACAGACAAACAAACAAAGAAACAAAACCCTGAAACTTCAGGCCGGGGACGGGTATGTGCTAAGTGACGTCGTCAGAGATGTCAGGTGGCGGGCGGAGAAGAGGGTGCGTGTAGACGCTGCGGTCTGTCTGGAAGGCTCTGGGTGCGGGGCAGGCGGATGGATTGGTAAGAAGGATGGCAGGCATGAAGATGTCCAGTGCCCGGAGAGGTTTCATGCCGTAAGACGAAGGGTTTGGCGTGTGGCTGGGGATAGAGAGAGTCACATCCATTTTTAAGGATGACTCACATAGAAGATGTTCTGCTAGGAGGCTGTGGGCCTTACACACAAAGAGAGTTGGAGCTGGAGCAACGGGGGTTTGAACTATGAGGGGGATCGTTATGGGTTTTTTTTTTTTTTTTTCTTCAGTAAATACAGTCGGCTTTTCGTATCCACTGCGTCCCCCATTCACAGAGTCCCCAAACGGGAATGTGGAGTTTGGAGACGTGAAAGGCCAACTCGAGTCAAAAGTTGCAGGTGGATTTTTGGTTTCGTGGTGGGGGCGGCACCCCTGAGCCCCGCCTTGTTAAAGGGATACAGTACGCCTCCAGGAAACACCCATTATTCCATGTGACATGGTGACTCTGTCACCATGAGTACATGGGATGGACCAGAACGTGGCTGAGTGCCACTGAGCCAAAGAAAGAAGGCCGTCTGTCACATCGTAGGGAAACTGGAGGTCTGCTCGGACCCCAGGGAGGCCGTTCCTTGAGAAATCCCTGCTGAGGGGTTTCCCTCTGCCTCGTCTCTGCTCCGTCCGTGGGGCTCAGCTCATCCTTGAGAGCTGTTAAGGACGTTATGGCGACGCGACTCTTAACACTAAGGTTGCGACGAAGAGAGTCACGGTCAGATGAGACTCGCGTTTCCAGAAGATGTGACCGCGTGCGTTAAAAGGAGAGGAGCCTGAATTGCCCTAAGAAGAAACGGGCCATCTGTGGAAATAGACTCCCGTAGGCAACGGCGTTTACAAAGTAGACCTACACCTGGAAGCGATGCCTTTTCCTGCAGGTCTTCCAGAGGCTTTCCAAGGCCACGAGCCCTGTGCACCTCCAAGGGGTCCACGTGGCACCCTGCCTGGCTGGCGAATCTCTTTGTTTGCGTTTGTTTGCTTTTGGAATCTCTTGGGGAAAGAATATGATCGAGATTATTTTACGAGACCTGCTGTCTACATTTTCATCTGTGGCTTCTCTCTTCACCGATCAGTGTCCTCGTCTCTTTCTTCCCAGGTTTCTTTTTAGGAGGGCAGTTTTCTCTTTTCA
>NW_011917897.1:0-2433 GCF_000151845.1 Pteropus vampyrus | reverse complement strand
GCCAGAGTCCAGAGTGAGTGTCTGCAGCCTCCTTTAAGGGATGGTTTTTCAGCTTCCCTCTGTCTCAGCTCAATGGTCAGAATCTCTACTGTTTTTCACAGCCAGATTTTGTGGAGACTCTTCTTTGCGGCAGTGGAACCCTGGGCTGAAGAGCCCCAGTGAGAAGCTGGAGCCCCTCACTCCTCCCAGGGGCTGAGATATCTCTCCCGCTGCTCAATCACCACATGTAGGTGTGGGACCAGCCTGTTACACATCTTCACCCCTCCTGCTGGTCTTCATGTAATCTCTTGATATCCTCAGTTATAGGAGTTCTGTTCAGCTAGTCATCATATTGTTCTCTAGGTTGACTGTTCCATAATTTAGTTGCAATTTTAATGCTGTCATGAGAGGAAGAGTACATTGTTTACCTACCCCACCATCTTTTTGCATTCCCTCTGTGTCTTGTGTATAACTTCATGGTTGGCCAGGAGTGTGTGGCTAGCTTGGGCTGTCTCCAGTTTCTGCTGTGCACACACATAGACTCAGCCAGGAATATGCTTGCCTCCAACACAAATGCAACCTCAGGCTAATAGAGCCACAACTCACCCACTGCCAAGATTGTCATTTCCAGACTATTCAAATGGATGCAGGTGTCATCTACTTCTCCAAATCAAGCAAGGCCCTGGATCACGTTGTGAAGCTGCTAGCTCTCAAAGCCTGTCCTGACAGATCATTTTCCTCCACTGACCTGAGGAAGGTGGATGGAAGCAGACCCAGGCAAGAATGCCAGATTCTCACTATTCTTAGGAGATTTTTCATGCATAAATGTTTCTTAGATTTTGGTATGCCTTCGGTCAATTTCCAGTGCTCTGAACTAGTTGTTTTGTCAAATTCACCCATCTTTATAATTGCTTTTTGAGAAGAGAATTTGTTGACCTTCTCACTGGCCATAGCCAGAAATGCCACTAATAAGGCCAGGTGCGTTGAAACTTATTTCCTTCAGGCACCAGGAAGTTTCCATATGGGACATTGCCTGTCAAATCCTGAAGGCTGCTCTTACCTCACATATTACAGAGCAGAGTTGTGCAATACTGGTTTATCTGTCAACCTAATCTAAGCCAGTTTAGTTCATGAAATGGTAAAAAACTTGCCAGGGGGTATTCTCTCCAACATAGCAATCTTCAGCAGTGACTTGGAGATGGCGTTCCAATGTGTAAGAAGATGTATGTTTTGTATGTTTTAACACTCATGACTTCAAGTTTTACAGCATTCTCACAGTAGGAGATAAAAGTTATGTCATTTTTCAACTGGCATAACTGTGTCTTTAAAAGATAACCAACAATAACACTTGAATGCTTGGTATTGTTTCATTTACATTAACTGTGAGTTGGGTATTATGCAAACTACATTTTGTATTTGGGAAAATAATCTACCAGGAGTCACCAGCTCTAGGATCTGAAGCTAGTTAGTCAAGCATCAGAGCCTAGTTTTTATATGCTACATTCTGTGGCTTTGTGATAGCCCTTGAAAGTTACAGGCCTAGAATTGACTAATCAATAGGAAGATGGTGAGTTGTAACCTATTTCAACATTGAAGACAGGAACAGAGAGGCAGTGTTTATGTCCAGATTGGACATAGAAAGTATAACTGCCTTGATATAACTAATTCTTCCCTAAATATGCTTAACTGGAGTCATTTATGACAGACTTTAAGAATATCCAGCCCCCCAAGTGGCCCACACTGAGTGTGATGATGGGGTTTGGGGAGGGCGGCCTCTCTTAAGCACAGCAATTGCCATCCATGGGTGGGCTGGGCATCACCCATGGGTGGGGTGGGAAACCTTTCTCTTCTCAATGAGTCAGACTAATAAGAAAATCAAGGGCCATCTAGTTTCCTCATTTTCAAGATGAGGAAACTGAGGTTTAGAAAAGTGACCCTTCCCTAGGAAACCTGAAGGCCACTTCAAACATGACATCTTCCCTGAAGTTTTCCTTGTTAGGACACTAACAAGGCAGTCCTTACTGCCGTCCTATCTCAGAATTCCTTTAGTGTGACCCTAATGCTTCCTTCAGAGAACCCTGTTCTGGCTGGCTGAGTGGCTTGATTCTCATGAGGTACGTTAGAGCCACAGCACAGATTGGAGCCCCAAATGCTCTATCACCCTACACACCGGAGTGAAAGGCAGTGTGGCAGCCTGTCCTATTTCTGGGAAAACATCACAAACATGGGCCTTCTGATAGTAAACAACATCTTCCACTTACACAGTCATATATAATCATTTCTCTCTCCCTCCCTTTTTCTTTCCTTCTCTTTCTGCAGCTCTCGGAAATATAGAGACAATTAGGATTGTGGGATAATATAAAAGCTTCCACAAATGGAGCCTCATCTCTTATGGCATTGGAGTAGAGAGAATTTTCTTTCCTAGCCCTTCTCCTCCTCACACTCTCTCCAAGT
>NW_011917896.1:0-1457 GCF_000151845.1 Pteropus vampyrus | reverse complement strand
CATGGCTCCTTTCTGCTCCAATCTCAGCTCAAATGCCACTTGTTCAGAGCAGTCTAAAGTAGCCTCTTCTTACCACTACTCCTAGTAAACACCTATAACATTAAGGTCTTTTATTCTATGTAGCACTCGACACAATCTGGAATTATTCTTTTGATACATCAGGGTTTTTTTTTTTTTTTTTTTGCCTCATTTTTAGTCACTCTCCCCTTGAATGAAAGAAAGAATGAGACAGAGAACTATATATATATATATATATATATATATATATATATATATATATATATATATATATATATATCCCTAGACACTGAATCTCCAGCTTCTAGAAGAGCATCTAACACACAGTAGATGTGCTCAATAAACACTGAGTGAATAAATGAATAAATAAAGGACTTTTAGTTAGCATTTTCATTGCTAACTTTACTTTCATATTTTGTTATTACATTTCCCTGAAGTATAGTTATGGCTAAATACAATGATCAAATACTAAAACAATATTGATAATTACTATAGTCTTTAATCCATTTATTAATTTTAAACATGTTCTTGCCTTTGTGGAAATTACATTTTAGAGGAGAAGACAGTGATAAATATGTATCATGTAAAGATACAAGGGGAGAGTGTAAGGGGGGAATTAATGGGTTAAAAAATTCTAGAAAGAAATGCTTTTTAAGCTAAGACATTTGAGGGTAAAAAATGGCAAAAACATAATTAAATAGTCTGACTGCTCATTTTATTTTATTATATTGGTGGACTTATAAAATAGTTCTTTGAAACATTGTTTTTTAGAAAAATTAGTCTTTTTAATTAAAATAGATAAAAAAGAGACATAGCCAGTTTGGTGGCCAGATTTCAGAATGACCTTCGATTAGCCCCACCTCCTGGTATTCACGTCCTTGTGTAGTTCCAACCCACGCTGAATCAAGGTTAGTCTGTGCGATTACAGAATATGGCAGAAGTAACAGTGTAAGATCTTTAAGACTAGATCATTAAGGGCACTATTACTTCTGCCCTGCTCTCTTGAATTGCTCACTCTGGAGGAAGCCAGTGGTCACTCAGGTAGGCTAAGGAGAGGCTTATATAGAGAAAAAAACTGAGACCTTCTGCCAACAACCAGAACCAGCTTGCCAGTCATGTGAGTGAGCCACCTTGGAAGTGAATCCTCCAGCCCCAGTCAAGCCCCCAGATGAATGCAGCTCAATAACACCTTGATTGGAACCTAATGAGAGAATCAGCCAAGCTGCTTTTGAATTCCTAACCTATAAAAACTCTAGATAATACATTTTTATTTTGTTAAGCTATTCAGTTTTAGGGTAATTTGTTATATAAAAATCAGTCATTAATACACAAATAAATAATATTATATTTATAAAGAAATATTAATACACAATAAAGACTATTCTACATTGGATCTTCAATCCTGCCTAGAAGAAAAAAAAGCTATAAATTGACTTTGG
>NW_011917895.1:0-1608 GCF_000151845.1 Pteropus vampyrus | reverse complement strand
TCAAGTAGTAATGAAGAAGGCTTTAAAAATTTGGTGATATGTTTTCTACCCATGATATTGACATATGCACATAATTACCTTTTTTTCTTTTTGATACAATTTCATTATTTGTCATGCTGACTGTGGTGCACCAATAAAGCCAAAATATCATATTAGAATTCATGACAGTTTTCACATTGTATTATCAATATGTGGAAATAATTGTCTGCTCTGAGATTAAATTACATTATTGTGTATCTTTTTCATGCCTAATAAATAATGATGGATGGCTTTTATTTTCATCACCACCTGCAACCATTTAGCCACCCCTTGATTGTTGAAGATAAAATAATAAAAGGCAAGTGTTATGTTGCAAGCAGAAGAATGTAGTCAAAACAGTTGTATGTTCCTTGTTTCTATTTGCATTATTTTAGTCCCTAAAAAGCAATGCATCGTGATCTATAAAAGAGATCAACCTAGGGGAAACATAGCAAATAGTTCACATAAATGAAAGGAGAAACTAAGAAAATAGTTTTTTTTCTAGTAGAACAATAATTATTTCTTGGTGCATGATTCTTAATCTGAAAATGAGTTTTTTGTTCTGCGTGCAAATCAGTTATGTGCAATTAGAATGCAAAGCAGAGGCACATCTTACTGTTTAGCCTTTTTTAAATAGAAATGAAAACAGTCCAGAAATTGTAGCAAAGTTTAAAATGCATGCAAGGTAATTTTGAAATCCAAAGACACAAAACCATGCATAATAAAAAGGCCACTCTAACCTCATTACATTTTTTTGAAATTGGCAATTGGGAAGCTTAATTTTAAAATTCTAACTTGCATTTTTGAGAACTTATTATCTATAGTTTGAATGGTCAGTTGCATTGTAAACATTTAGATGTGTTTTGTTCGTCCTCTTATACACAATTCCATTGCTTCATAATTTGTTGTTGTTGTTTTTCTATGTCAGACCTGTTTGGTGTTTTTTTTTTTTTTTAATTGTCCAGTGTTATGCTCAAGCAAAATTGATTCATCTTTTTTGTTTGTTAAAATTACTTTTGAATTAAAATTACTATCAGCAAATGTTCTGAGTCTTTAGGGGAAAAGAATTGCCTCTGAGTTTTATGATACCATTATATTTCATCTCTGAAGAATGTCAAGCTTTTTATAAAATAAATATATAGTGTTTATAATGGAAACTAGTCATTTGATCAGTTTAGCACAATAGTGAGGTAAGAAAGCAAACTGTAGACAAAATCTTTTTGATATTTGGTTATGAGTCACCCGTTGATTCTTTACAGAACAGTTTCACATGTTTGGCTCTATTATCTTTAAATCAAAAGATGACAATCTTCTCTGGCACAGCAGAGACTCAAACCAAAATCCAAACATAACCCTATCAAATGTCTAGTTACTACAGAAAAATGGCTTGAAAAATAGGCCAATAGTCCATTATTTGACGAACCCCAAGTGAACACTTAGGCTCGTAGAGTCTGCCTTTTGCTTTGCGTTCAGTTAATGCTCTTCCCAGTTGTTTCAGGGCATTCATTTAAAAAGAGCGGAGGGGCCTTTCCCATGTTTATGAGCTCTTTTGTTATCCGACTACTCATCTCCCTCTATAATTAAATGCCA
>NW_011917894.1:0-4220 GCF_000151845.1 Pteropus vampyrus | reverse complement strand
GAGGTGCGCAGACCTCTGCGTGGCAGAAGCGCGGGTGTCGCCCTGAACCCCGGCCCCCCCCCCCCCCGCCCCCCGCTCTGGCAGAAGGTCCAGCCACGGTCGCACGCTCTACCGGCTGTCGTTGGCTCTGTGGCCGCAAGGGGCGAACGGGACCGGCCTGCGCTGGCGCTTCCCCGTCCGACGGGTGCCGACGCTCCCGCGGCAGCTGCCATGCGGGTTCCCGCCCCGTCCCGTGCCCCGCCGCCCCTGCGCTGGGTGCCGCCTGCGCCCCACGTGCCGTTCGCCTGGCCCTGCGGCCCTCCGCTTTCCTCATAAACGGCAGGTCCTAGGGATCCTCTGGGCCTCTCTCCAGCTGCCTGGTTCCCACAAAGGTCCAAAAACCCAGGTGCCCACAGAGCCCGGCACAGTCCCGGCACCCCCGCCGCGTGGCCGCCTCCCTCTTTAAAGCCGCCTGCTGCGGCGTCGACTCCGTGCTCTGCGCCCGTCACTCAGGAGCCGGCGGACACTTGAGGCCTGAGCTGGGAAAGCTGGAAACGACGGCTGAGTGCGCATGTAGAGATAAGAAAGCTGGCACGACATGCGTGTGACCGAGATGGCACTGGGGACCTCGGCAATGACAGCACAGTAATGGAGTCCGTGTCCAGTTCCCGCCCAGCCCTGGGGGACCGCGGAGGGAGGATGGAGGGAGGCCCATGGCACCCACACTGGGACTAGAGGAAAGCCCCCCCGCCAGCCATCTCACGGGTGCAGGACACAAGCCAGGCCGTGTGCCCTCGTTCTGCCTGATGGCCTGCGGCAGCAACGCAGAAGGAAATCAGAGCAGAGGTCTCGGGGGCACAGGGACACGAGGGCCCTGACGGCACTCGTCCTGGTCCCCTTATTCTTTTGGCCCTGGACACCCGTGACAACAGTGCTTCCTTGATAGCCCCCCACCCGCCGAACTCGAAGGGTTCTGTTCTGTGCACGTGAGAGGGTCCTCGCCCGGACCCGGACCCGCTCCCCAGGGCCGATGGCCGGCCGGGGCAGTGAAGCAGCTGCGTACACTCGGTTCCGCTGTCTCCCGGGCACAGACCAGGTGCCCGTTCAGACAGGGGCTTCAGACCCGGGGGACAGCACAAGGCCAGGGAGCAGCAGCCTCCTGAGATGTCTCCTGTCACAGGCGCCTGGGAGGTGGCTGGGGAGGGCGAGACCACCGGGCAGGCCACCCACATCTGAGGAAGCCCCCCGTGTCCAGGCAGTAGCCAGACAGGCAAAACGCTCGGCTTGGGACCAGACGGCCACCTGTGACAAGGACACCTGCGTGGCCAGGTGGGGGCGAGGGTGCTGTCCCGCGCCATCGGCACAGGCCGGCGCCCACCGAGGTTTTCCATCGGTTCCCTGACAGAGGCTGTTACGTCGAGCCACAGGTAGGGAGCGTGTGCGCGTGGGACCCGAGCGGCCACGGCTCTGTCTCACCCAGGCTCCACGCGGAACAAGAACCAGGGGCCCGGGACCCAGCTTCGAACACCGTGTCCCTCTGCTAAGGGACAGTGACGCTGCCGTCGGTGCTGCTCACGTAATGGGAACAGCAGCCACAGCGACCTGAATGAGGCTCGGCGGACAGCCCTGCCGCGTGGCCTCGAACCCTCAGAATGGAGGGGCTGGAGCCGAGGGGGGATGGTCAGTGGACGGGCGGCTAGCCAGATGGTCACACTCCTCCTGGTCACCGCCTCTGAGCCCAGGCCAGCCGACGCCCGGGCCCTGGAGAAACAAAGTCAAGAATCCCTATTCTTGTCCTCGGAAGTCTGCAGGGGAGCTGGAGAAAAGGGGGGTGCAGGGTGTGGCCAGCAGAGCACAGGAATGGAGCCCAGTGAAGTGAGCACAGCAGGAAGTGGGGGGACTCAGGGAGCCCTGATTCCTGAGCTGTCTCCAACTCCCTAGCCCCAGGACGGTCCTCCCCTACTCCCCCGGTTCAGTCGCCCCCTTGGCCTGTGTGAGTGTCCATCAAGGATTCAGTCAGCTTGATGCCCCGCAGAATCATGAAACGTGAGACATTTGCGTGGATGAAGAAAGAAAAGGAAGGAAACGGCTGGGGAGCTGGGGGAAAGTCAGAGCCGCCCCAGGGGGGGGGGGGCCTGGAGCAGCCGCCCCAACCGCCGGCTGCTTCGGCCGCTAAAAATGGACAGACATCCGAGAGACTTAAGTGTTCTAGGAGATGCTGGGCCCCTGCACTCCCAGACTCGGCAAAGACGGGTGTGCAGCAGCCACTATCACCTCGCTTCATCACGAACCGCCCGGTGCCGCGACCAGTTCTCAAAACGACTACAGAATTAGCCCCGGGTCCTTCAACGCTACTAGTGATTATAAAGACTTGAATATCTAAAAGATTAAATAATGCAATTTTGAAATGAGAAGTGACTTTGCTAAACTTGACATCAAAATATGACATTTAACTACAGAAGAAAACGGCATAAAAAACAAAACGAATGGAGAAAAAAATGGTGTGTGTGTGTGGGGGGAATATCTGCAACGCAGGTAAAGGCTCAGGTCCGCTGCATACCGAGAAAGCACAAAAATTTGGTAAAAAATCACGAACAAGTAACCAGCAAAAAAAAAAGGAGCCAATATATTTTAAAACACAAGTCCTGCGTTTGTCCTACCGCATCTGCAATTAAGAAACGTAATTTAAAATGCCATTTTTTACTCTGAAAGTAGCGAAGGCTTAAAAAGGACAGCGCGTTCCCAGCCAGAAGAGCGGGGGACACGGGGACCGCGTACACCGCTCCTCCGCTGGCGGCCATGGGACGATTTCCGAAGGCCCCAAAGTCACACTGGGATCCCAATCCCGGGAACCTCCCGACACTGGGAATCTTGGCGATTTGCCGACACGGAAATTTCATCCCCAACTTGTTTACAGAAACAACCTCGGGAACTATGCAATTTCAATAAAGAACAAGGCAGGCCAACCCACGCCAGCAGCTGGGAATGCAGCGACCCCTGGCGGCCGTCGCAGCCGTGGCGGGGAGGCTGTCCCGCGGCCCTGACTGCCGTGCGTCCTCCCACTTCCACTTTCCCCAGCGGACCTGCGGCTCTTTCTCAGGGAGAGCGCAGGAGAGACACACAGCCAGACACACTGTATTCACGTCGCGCTCGACAGAGCCCCAGCGTCTGCCGCCCCTCAGCCGGCCGGCCATCACTCACGCGCAGCCTCCGCAGCCCCTGCTGCCCTCCCCGAAGCGCCGTAAGCCCCGCCACAAGCACCGCGAACACTTCAGGCGACGCTCTAGACAGCCGGACTGCTGCTCTTAGTTGCCCTGGAGGCCGCGGCGCAAGATTTCCGGCGACACTCTGGGCCGCGAGAACGCTGTTATCTCGGTTGTCTTGGAGTCTGTAGGGAGGGACTTCCGGCGGCGACGCTCTAGACCTCCGGAGGACTAGGAGCTCAGCTGTCTGGAGGTTGCGGGACGGTACTTCCGGCGACACTCTAGACTTCCGGAGGGCGCTCGGCTACCCTGGAGGTTGTGGGGCGATTTCCGGCGACGCTCTAGACCGCCGGAGGACTGCGTGCTCGGCTTTCCTGGAGGTTGCGGCGCGGGATTTTCGGCGACTCCTTGGATCGCTGGAGAACTCTATGCTCGGTAGCCTGGACTAAAGATAATACGAATTTTTGGTGACGCTCTAGACTGTTGGATGATTGGGCGCTCGGCTGCCCTGGAGGTCGCGGGGCAGACTTCCAGCGTAGACCGCTAGAGGGCTGCATGCTGAGTTGTCCTGGAGGCTGTGGGGCGGGACTTCCTGCGACGCTCTAGGCCGCCGGAGGACTGCATGCTCGACTACCCTGGAAACTGTGGCGCGGAATTTTCGGCGAAACTTTGGTCTCGCCAAAGAACTGTATGCTCGGCTGCCATGGAAACCACAACGCGAAACTCCTAGCGAGGCTCTGGGGTACTGTAGGACTGCACTCGGCTGCTTTGGAAGTTTTAGAACGGGTCTTCCGGCGACGCTCTAGACTACAAGAGAGTTGCATGCTGGGCTGTACTGGAGGCCCCGGGGCGGGACTTCCGCCGACTCTCTAGCCCGCAGCGGCCTGTGAGCTCGGCTACCCCGGTGGATTGTGGGGCGGGATTTCCGGTGACGCTCTAGACCGTTGTAAGACTGAATGCTCGGTTGCCTTGGCAGATTGTGGCGCGGTACATTCGGCGACGCTGGTGGACCGTTTAAAACTGTGTGCTCGGCTGCCC
>NW_011917893.1:0-2249 GCF_000151845.1 Pteropus vampyrus | reverse complement strand
AGACATTATGCTGAGTGAAGTAAGCCGGTCACAGAAGACAAATACTGTGGATTCCACTGAGGTGAGCTCTCTAAAGGGGTCGAAGTCCCAGAGACAGAGGTAGGACCCAGCGGCGGGTGCCAGGGGCCACGGAGAGTGATCACCGAATGGGTGCACAGTTCAGTTTGGGGAGACGGAATGTTCTGGAGATGGATGGTGCTGATGGTTGCACAACAACGCGAATGTCCTTAACACGGCTGCACGTACACTGAGAAATGGCTAAGGCGGTAAATTTTATATTCTATGTATTTTACCGCAGTCGAAATAAAATAGGAAGGACACGTGAGCTGCAGCTGCGGGCTGCTGGTTTTGGTGGAGGGAATGGGGAGGAAGGGGAACGTGCTTACTCCCCAGAGCCGGCACTGCGTGGGGACGGACCCGTGCTCTCTGGGGTGGCTCCTTAGCGAGGGAACGGTTACGGTTGCTTTCTCGGTGACTGTGTTCATCAATGACTTTCTTCCTCTCCTGTCGCGGCCTGAGCCCAGAGCTTTGCAGCTGGGGTGAGGCTGTGGCTCCGAGAGTCCCCTGGCCCGGACTTTGGGACTTCGGCAGAGCAGAGGCGTGAGACATTTGCCTGTGAACAAACTGCCGGCTGGAGACGGTCCTCGTGCTTCTGGCCGCGTGGGCGCATGGCAAGCACGTGGTCTTCGGCAAGGTGAGAGAGCGTGGATATTGTGGAGGCCGTGGAGCGTTTGGGGTCCAGGAATGGCCAGACCACCAAGAAGATCAGCACTGCTGACTGTGGACAACGCTAATCAATTTGACTCGTTTTATCGTAACCACCAGGCCATTCCCTCCGGAGCTTGCGGGAGCACCCCGCACCCCGCCCGCTCGGAACACCCCCTTGGAATCGGCTCTCGCTGCGGTTCTTTGGGTTCTGGGTTTTCCTCGTACCTCCAAGTCTCGCTGGGTGGCGGAGTTAAGTTTACGATTATGAAATAAAAGTCAAACAACAAAACAGCAACAAATCTGGCCCGGCGGCTGCTGTCGAGAAACGCACACCCCGCCCTCGTTAGTGGCGCGGGCGCGGGCGCGGGCGCTTCCTTCGTCACCTCGGCGTCGGAGAATGGTTTGCCAGTGTAAATGGCAGTTTGTGACAGATCGTGCCTCCTATTGTGACAGATCGTGCCTCCTACTGCATGCGTCCCCGTGCTCGATTTGGTTGAGCCCCAAGCACATCGCCACGTGCCTGTCCTCAAAAGACTTTGCTGGTCGCTGCCATTTCCCAGGACGTATGTAAAGAGATGGCTATTCCCCATAACCGTGTCCTTCCCTGACATATAAAAAACATGTTTGCCAATTAGCAAGCTACAGATGGGGGGACAAACCAAGTGTCTGGTTGACCGACGCCGTTTCAAAGAGTAGGTTTTGTGAGACCACTGATTACCACTGCATCCGACATGATAGAGCATTTCATATTCATTCTGCGGAAACATTTGATTAGTCAGAAGTCTATGCGCTCTGACAGGGGCAAAACTAACTAAGACTTGGAACCCTAGGACACCTGGAAGAAGGAACAACCACAAGTCAAAAGTCTTTGGCATTGGTGTGTCGCTATGGCCTTTGAAAAAGACCAGTACCTGTAAGAAATGTCAAAAACTCCGATGGCCCGTTAAAAAATTGTGGTTGCAAATGCTCACAAGGCCAGTGTAGACACGCCTAGCTAACCAGGTGCTCGCTGATACATTTCACCAGGTACGATTTCCTCCGATTTGAGAGGAGACGCACCTGGAGTGGACAACTCGGTGACCGTCACTTCTCATGCACTGCACACACTCTGCTTACCCACTTTATTTTTCATAGAGTTTATGGAACGAAACAGCCCTCAGGACCTCTTCCTCCCCAAATACATATATTCGGAAGGTATTAAGATGTCGATCGAAGAAACGCACAGCAAATTCTCAACAGGGGTTATTTTTAGGGAAGGAAGGAAGAGAATGAAGTCAAAGTGGGGTAAAAAAAATGAACTTCAACTCTATCTATAATATTTTATTCACCTTATTGAACCCTATTGTTTAATTCTCAGGAATAGAGTATAGGGGACATTTACTGTATTATATATGTTTTTACTGGAAATTAAAAATGCCCATATAAACCACAAGTTCATGCGCCATCACAGGTCCTGGACACTTGCTCTCTGACAGCTTTCGTGGCCATACCTGTATCGAACCTTCTCCACTGTTTAGCGGATTTCGATTCCTGCCCCGGAA
>NW_011917892.1:0-1372 GCF_000151845.1 Pteropus vampyrus | reverse complement strand
TACTTTTTTTTTTTCCCTTTCAAATAGCAATAGACTAGACGCTTGGTTCTGAATCCTGGCTGTACATGGAATTCATTTGGGTCTTATCCAAATTTCATAAGCCTGGGCTTCACCCCAGAACAATTCTGAGCCCTGTGATTTTATAGATCCTGTTCTAATGGATAGATGGGAAATGCTTTGATAAGAGACGAAAGTCTATTGTCACATTGCCAGATGCCATTGTTTCATGCTGAGTCCTTGGTACACACAAGCAGAGTGTCGAGGATTAGGTTAGTTAGTTGTTAGTTAGTTAGAGAGAGTTATATATGTATATATACGTGTGTGTGTATATATATATGTATATATATGTATATATACACACATACATATACACACACTTACACATATATACGTACACACACGTTAAAATCAGGAGAAATACACAGATCTATCTATCCCAGTCATCGCTCTTACTTTGGGGGAGATATTCCTTTTCTTCAGAATCTAGATTAAGCCATGTCCTGGAAATAATCACAAAAAATCAAAGCAGTACAAGAAGAAAGTTTCTTTTTATTGACTGAATTTATATATTCTTTTTAAGGGAAGGAGAGAGGAAATATGGCTTTTGCTTGTTTTGCTTTAATGAAAGAAATGCCTTATTTATTGGAGCATCAAGGTAAAAATAACCCACGAGGTAGAATTGTCCCCTAAGGTAGCAGTTGGAGCAGGAATTGTCTGAGGCTGGAGGAGCAGTGAGTGTTTGCAGGGCAGGTTCCAATGGCTGCCTTTGCTATGCCTTAATCTGTGCTCGCCAACCTAGACGTTTCGGTCCTCAGTTGGAAAGTGATGGTTAAAGCTGTGGTTTGCCTGCATCTCTCACTCACCGGGAACAAGTCTCAAAGTGCTTCTTCCATCTTGATCAATTTAAATGCAGCCCTGTCCGTCAGAGTGCCTACTCACTGAGATAGTGGCCAGGCGGGCAGTTCCTGGCTTAGGCCTCGAGCATCTGGTGGCCTCCGCATCGGATAGCATGTAATTACAGCAGGGGAAGTTGACAATTGGGGATTCAAGGGCTGTTGTTTCATCTGCTACCATATGTTCCCATTTAACCTTTCTTCTCTCCCAGCCCCGCTCCCCATGCCCACAGGAAGTACCTCAGGCTGCTCGGGAAGGCTGCCCCTGGCGGGGGCGGGGGGGGGCGGGGCGGGGGAGGGACACCTGGATCCCTCCTGGTGTCATCAGGCTTTCCTGAGGAACCCACGGGCTGAATGGTTTGCAGCATAAAAACAGACGGTCAGTATTCAGATGGTTCTCATTCAGCCCTTCTCACAGCCCTTGTATTTCCATGGTTTGATAAAGAAATTCAGTAGTTTAATCAGGATGATCATGATCG
>NW_011917891.1:0-1163 GCF_000151845.1 Pteropus vampyrus | reverse complement strand
AATGGTAGCATTTCAATTTTTTATGAGTTAATTTTTATGTATTATGTGAGATAAAATCTAATTTCATATTTTGTATATGGATATCCAGTTTTCCCATATTTTTAAAGAGACTATCCTTTTCCAGTAATTAAAAATTATAGGTATGTCATTTCTTAAATCATTGCATATAAAAGAATTGAATTTCTCTCCTTTTTATTGTGTTCTAAAATGTTTGTACTTTAAAAATAAAAGATAGCCTATGACCTTTATTATTATAATCTCTTCAAATTTCTCTTATTCTCTACCTTTTCTAAAAAAATGAATTTCAAAATTATTTTGTCTTAAAATCTATTGCTTGGGATTTTATTTTATTTTTGCAATGTAAATATATATATTTTTGTTTTATTTTTAACTGAGGTAACATTGGTTGATAACATTATATAACTTTCCTGTATAGAACATTATAATTCAATATCTGTATACACTATAGAGTGCTCACCACCAAAATGTAAATTAATTTGTCAAAAGAAGGGTATTTTTTAAATGTCGACCTTTGTTTCAAAAAGCATAGCATGTGCCTCTGTTTACTCTTACCTTATCAATTTTTTATTTTAAATATATTTTATAACATTATAAATATATTTAATAAATATATTAAAAGTAAATAAATGTTTTATTATTTTTATTATGTTTTCCTAAATAGTCATAATCCTAGATATTTTTGTATCCTTAGTATGAGTGACAGAAATATTTAGGAGATCATCAAGCCTCAAATAAATGAACTATCTACCATAACAGATTAAATATTTTGGTCATACACTTACCATTCCTTTCAGTGATTTCTTCTAAAGAATTTAGAAATATATATATATATCTAAATTCATATATATACATACATATATCTCCTTGATGATAATTTTATAAGTTTTATAAGTTGGATTTTTTATCATTTTTGTCATTATGTAAAGAATCTTTCATTTGTTTGATAATCATACATGTTGACAGAGATCTTATTGATCTTCATAAAATAGGTCACTTTGTGAAACCATAGATCTCCACTTCATCATTAAAGTTAGATATTTTAATTTTAAACTGTATTTATCCTTTATAATTTCTTAATAAACAATGAGTAAAATATTTTGCAATTTTATATTTGTCCATTCTGTATACTCAGTCATCATCAG
>NW_011917890.1:0-2127 GCF_000151845.1 Pteropus vampyrus | reverse complement strand
TCCAAAGAGTAAATACAGATGGCCAACAGACATATGAAAAGATGCTCAAGATCACTAATCATTTGAGAAATGCAAATTAAAACCAAGAGATATCACTTCATACCTGTCAGAATGGCTATCATCAATAAATCAAAAACAAGTGTTGGTGAAAATGTGGAGAAAAGAGAACACTTGTGCACTGTTGGTGGGATTGCAAATTGGTACAGGTCACTAGGAAATCAGTTCGGCAGTTCCTCAATAAATTAAAAATAGAACTACCTTTTGACATAGCAAGTGCACTTCTGGGTATTTATCCAAAGAAAACCAAAACAATTTTTAAAGATCTATGCACTCCTATGTTCACCACAGAGCTATTCACAATAGCCAAAAATGGAAGCAACCTAAGTGCTCATCAATAGACAACTGGATAAAGAAGTTATGGTGTGTGTATACACACACACACACACACACACACACACACAATGGAATATTACTCAAGCATAAAAAAAGAAATGTTACCATTTGCAACAACATGGATGGACCTAGAGAGTATTATGCTGGATGAAATAAGTCAGACAAAGAAAGATAAAAACCATATGATTTTACTTATATGCATAATCTAAGGAACAAACTAAACAAAAAGAGACTCACGAAGAACAAAATAGTGTTTGCCAGAGGGGAGGGGGATTAGGGAATGTGTGAAATGTGAAGGGATGAAGACATACAAATTAGTAGTTACAATCAGTCAAAGGACATGAAGTACAGTACAGGGAATAGTCAGTATTATTGTAATGGCTATGTGTAGAGCCAGATGGGTGCTAGACTAATCAAGGTCACCACTTCATAAATTGCATAAATGTCTAACCACTCTACTGTATACCTGAAACTAATAAAAACAAAAACAAATCTCCAGAACTGATTCTTTCTAAACGGTGACCAAAAATCTACAATGAAGATTTCCTTAGTGTACAATTATTCAGCTAAATATTATATTAAAGATCGTGAAAGTATGTCTAATAGTGAATTCGAAAGTCCTCAATGAAACTGTTGGCAGTGGTTTAACTTGGAAATAAATTAAACATTTTGGTCTTATCTATAATAATAATGCCATATGAAGCTCTGAATTTCTGTAGATATAGTAATAGGTTGAGTATCTTTTAATTGTAACTGTATGCTTTTAAATGTTGATAATACAATCTCCTTAGATGCAGCATTCAAGTATCCCATTGCTTAAGGATACTCTTTACTTAATCTAACTTGGATAATGCTTTGTGAAAAAGGTTAATTTAATTTTAATTAAGTTTACTTAATTAAGCTTCAACTCATCATAAATAATTGAATATCTAATGGAAGTCAGACTTGCAGAGAACCAAATCATTTTTGTGACATGTAGTTCTTAATTGGAAATGATATAGCATTCATGAAAGAATTGTTGTTTGAGTGATGACATCAAACACAGCATGAAACACATTTAGATTAGAATGCAAAGGTGTATTTGATGTCTAAAGATCAAACTAAGTGGTTTCTAAAAAAATAATTGGCTTTATTAGAATATACTTTAACGATTTCAATTTTCATTTTAGAAAGAAGAGAGACAGGTGAGGAGAAAGCCAAATGATTGAACGGTTTAACAATAAATAAGAGATACTAGCATAATGCATATAATTTAATGTACTGTTGAGATATATTATTGAAATTCTTAAATCAAAATTTGTTTTAATGTTTTAATAAGGGTAACACTTGCTAATTCAGATCAGTTTTTCCACAAATACTTTTAAGCTGTTTCTAAATGTTCATACATGCGTATCTAAGCAACCTAAAATCTTAGAACCAAAACTAAAATGGAGTCACTCTGTTGGGGAATAAAAAGGAGTTGGCCAACACAGACTCATTAAAGAAAATGAAATTTAAACTTACCTATCATAAGTTGCAGCTTTTCTCAAAAATCAGCAGAGAATGCAAGCCAATCCTCAAAACCAAGTCTGTTCAGACCATCTTTTGATTTCCTTCTTCACCTGACTTAGCTACTCTGATCCAAGTAAGGAAGGCTACTTGGCAACCAATCAGTTGAAAAGGCCAAATAATTTCCATATTTACCCCCACAAAAAACCATTAGGCTTTGAGCAATTTAGAACTCATGCTCCCACA
>NW_011917889.1:0-4093 GCF_000151845.1 Pteropus vampyrus | reverse complement strand
TCAAGAAGGCTTTACTTTTTGGGAAAAGACATGTTCACTTTGATTGCGTTATTCATATCTATGCATTTATGGAAAAAGCTGTCACATTTGTATATGATAACGGATTAAAAGTATAATCACTGTAATTGTACCCTTTACAGCCATTAATCATGAATGTGTAATTACAAACATGAATCCAACTGCATTTTTATTGTAAAGTACTCCATACATATGAACATATACCAGAAAACAACATTAAGAGAATGAATTATTTATTATGCCTAAAAGTTTTCAAAAAAAGGTTTTCTTTGTATTTGCAGTTTTAGTCATGAGAATAAACTTACACTCTGTGCATGAATCTTAAGTAAATAGAAAAGGGCCTCACAAAAATTTTAACTGGGAATAAAGTCTGTAATATATTGGATATTATCTGTTATTCATTCTGTTTGATTTTACTGAGAACAGTTGACTATTACTGTTCCTTTATCCCCTTTTCTTTCCCTCCCATCTTTCCTCCCTCCCCTACATCCTATATTTCTTAATGTGATTAAATGTAGGTAGTAGTAAAGTATGAAGTTGGCACTAAGGACGTGAACAGAATTTGAGCAAATATATAGTGTGTCAAACAAAATTTGGGAAGAGTTATATGGTCTAAAAATGGCCTACAGTTCGAACTATTTTCTAAAATACGTCAATTAGAAAAACTCATTTTAGACACGTAGTTTTTAATATATCAACTGTTTTTAAACAAAGTATACAATAAGCTTCAATAAATAACAGTCTCATCTGTTAGATACTCCTCCGTTCTCTTAAATCATGTTATTTAACTTTCCTCAATATTCAGCTCTATAATTTTTAAAGAGGGGAAAAAAACTAATGAAGAGACATAATTCTTTAGAAAGATGTTTATAAACAGAATTTCTGAAGAATTTTACATTCATACATCCATAACATTAGCCACTTTATTATGATGGCACATGAAAAGGGGAAAACTAAGTAAGATTTGAAAATCAGTATCTATCTTAGACAACCAGAAGAGAGGGTCTTTTCAAACATGAGTATTTCCAGTATTAGAAGCTGAACTGGAGAAATTCTTTACTAGTATAAGTGGCTTACCGGTTGGTCAGTTCGGTTGATCCCAATCAGAAAGAGTAATTCTGCTACAAAGAGGCTGATGCAGAGGTTCTTGTGGATGGTGTTACGGTCACTCTGGAGTCCGCGGAAGAAGCAAAATGTGAAGATGCAGATCAAGAGACAAACAAGGGACAGCAGAATTCCAACCCATGTGATCACATCCAGAAGAAGGTCATGGACTGCGTCACTGTGCTGGAAACACAACAGAAAAGTCAAAAGTTGCAACTATGCATACATAACCAATTACTAAGTGTTGTAAGGGCCTGGGTGAATGAAGTATGATTTTAATAATGTACTAAATATTTTCCCCATGCACAATGAACAAGATAATTTATTTGTTTTTTCTAGTCCATAGGTCAAATATTTTACCTTTTTTCTGAGGTATAAATCAGTTTGATATTCAGGGATGTCAGTGATGCTTGCACCTTTCTTAGCTACATACATTTTCCGCTAATATAAATAGCTGAAACAAATCAACTTGATTTTTTTTAACCAGTATCACTTTTTTAGGCTAATTTTTTGACAACTACCACTAGGGAATACTCTATTTAAAAATTAAGCTATACACTTAGGGAAGTGGTATCTCAACTGAAATGCTTTTTGAATCACTGATAGAGTTTTATAAAAAATGTAATTCCTCTGTCCTATAAACACTTTATCAGAATTTCCAAGGCTGAGTTCAAAAAGTATGTATTTTTATAAAGATCCCCAGTTTGTTCTGATGAATAGCCACATATGTGTACCATTTATTTAGTGGAAGATCTAAAAGAATGAGGATAGTCACTGGATTTATATTTATATTAAATGGCTTAAGTAGATGAGGAAGTTTGATCCTTGAAGGGATTTACTCAGATGGAAAATAAGCACTCAGAATTACTATATCCAATAACAGCATAAACCAGATAATAGAGCTAAGAAAATGCAAAAGCTCATGAAAATTTTATGAAACTGAATTTTTTTTTTTCGAGGGGGTGGTGCTCTGTTAAAATAGTCCAGTGAGCTCCATACCTGCCATATTCATTGATCTGTCCACTATCTCATCTCTGTCCTTGTTTGAAGATTCAAAATTCTATTTCTACCTTATAGTAGTTTGCCTCTATCAAAAACTACTTCTGTGAAGCTTTAGAATTCATGATGGGCCAATGCATCGGTATACCAAGATGTTGGAGCAGAGCTGAGAAATTACGTATGACTGTCAATTCCTCTTTTTTTTCTAAGTTTCTTGAAAAACCCTAAAGATCTAATTTGCATTAGTAGGGGAATGGATAAATAAATAATGGTTAATTTATGGAATGATATTCTAAACAGTAGAAAATCAGTATTATAATTTTATAGTCACAAACATGGATATTTCTCAAAAATATAACATTAGGTTCTTAAAAATGCAAGTCACAAAAGGCTCTGTACCATATAATGCTATCTGTATAAAATTTTAAAAGACATAAATCAATGACATTGATTTTTATGCATATATGCATAAGTACTAAGAGTGTAAAATATGCATAGGAATTTTTTAGTAGTAAACAAAGGAATGTGTTCCTAATTGACACCCTTTTTAACTGTATAGATCATACTCATTGATTTTTGTTTTAGGATGTAAATTACTATATTTAATTGTCTTCTACATAGTTAACATGCCTTAAAAATAGATAAATATCCAGGTTTTTCATTTTTATTTGTTTTTATTCAAACTTCACACTTTTATGTTTTATACAAACTTCATACAAAGATTATTCTGAATGTGAAATTTCTTCTTACAACTGAGGTACCGTGCTATAACCTGAATCATAACACTTCTCATATTGCCAGATATGACTTCACAGTTGTTATTTGATAAAGAACTCTGCTAGAATACTGTCAATGAACCAGTTTTGAAATATTCCTGCATAACTCTAGATATATTTCTCAGAAGGAGCTCAAATCATGAAAGAAAACCACATGTAATTTTGCTTTTACTGCTTTGTTCTCCAGGGGATATTACTAAAGTAGTATTGGGTCTCTGATAGCTTAAATTACTTTTACTATTTGAGAGCAAAGAGTGGTTAGTGCTACCTGGTTCCCTGACCAGAGGGCTATTTGCTCTCTTTGACTCAAAGGAAAGATGCTGTGATTGAGTATGAAGCACCAACCTTCAGCACAGCAGTCTTTCATAATGAGGAAAATGACAGGTATAATACATTCTCAAATGTATCCTAAAGACCGAAAACACTAAAAGAAAAAAAAAAAAAGAAAAAGAAAAAGAAAAGAAAAAAAGGGAAAAAAAGGAATAAAAAAACTCCTGCCTTTTTCTGGGTAGTTGCATTATTAGAGATGTATTTACTTTACTCAGTGCCTTCGTAGGCCCTTCAAAAACCCCATGCAGAGTTATTAAATGAAGAATACCAGATGTCAAAACATCAGTACAAAAAGTATATAACGCTCAGAGACAACAGAAGTCTAATGATTAATTCACCTTTCTGGTATGACTGTCTAGCTCAGAAAACATCAACACCAACACCTTGTGTATACCACACTGTGACAGCAGCACTCTGAATACAACCTACTGCTAGAACTTTATCAGTAACGAGAGGAAAAGAACAATGAGCATTAAATGCCAATAAGAGCTGAGTATGGTTTTCTTTTAATAAGTCTGCCATACTAGAACTTCCAGGGGACCAAGCTATGATAAAAACCAAACTCCCTTCAAGAGAATGGGCAATCGAATAAAGCTCCTGGACATGATTGTAATGATGTGATCGTAAACCAAGTATTGCGCCCCTCTGCATCATT
The DNA here is from genome assembly GCF_000151845.1 of Pteropus vampyrus. Lineage (NCBI taxonomy): Eukaryota > Metazoa > Chordata > Mammalia > Chiroptera > Pteropodidae > Pteropus > Pteropus vampyrus. Next base: position 211 of record NW_011917889.1, on the reverse strand, counting down.
TCCTATTTCCAAAGTTCCATGTTTGTGAGCACTATCTAATTCAATCATCTGCTACATGAACTGTATATCGTTGCGTGCCTTGAGATCTTTTAAATCTTGTATCATATTAATATATTTCACCACCTCATACTAGGCTTGACATATTAAAAATGCTTAATAAATATTTGTTTTTGAATGATTATAATAATCCCATTCCATTAGACTAAATTGT
>NW_011917888.1:0-1884 GCF_000151845.1 Pteropus vampyrus | reverse complement strand
AGAGACTAAAGTATAGTGGTGTTGTCGCTTAAATCCACAGTGTCGAACACTCTACCAGAAAGATGGTTGGTTAACAGATTTGCACCACATTGGGAGATTCTTCTGAAGTCACTAAAACTCTCACTTCGGTCCTAGTCAATATTTCTACTGATGACTTTAATGAAGACAGAATACTTCTTAAAATACATTAAGTATTTGCTCTGTGTTGGCCTTGTTCAAAGCCCCTGACATCCAACAACTCACTTAATTCCCATTCGACCCTGAGAGCTAGATACTGTTAACTATCATTGTGCTATCCATTTACAGATACATTCTATCCGCTCATAGAGGCTTTCAGCCGCTGCTAGGGCACCCTGTAGAAATCACATCTCCACTGTGAGGAAGATGAGCGGCCGAGGTGAGTGCTGGTGGCTCGTGGGCCTGAGGGAGCCTGGTGGGCACCTTCCTCTCCTCCCTGACCATCGGCAGCGACTCGGGTCACCTGGCTATCTGGGCACGACAGCATTTTCTCTCTTCTTCTTCCATACGTGTCCCCAGACACTCCATGCACACTCAAAGGGTCAAATGCTGGCTCCACAGTATAGCACCACGACAGTCTGCGACAGGACAAAGCGTATTCGTTCTCACCTCAGTGAGGGACGACAGTCCCTGGACGGAGTGAAGCACCAGTCCTGCCTCAGAGAGGAAGGGTCCAAGGGGGACTTCGCTGAGATGCTGAAGTCTGGCTGCAGGTCTTTCTATGCAGAGGCTGAGTTCGAACCGTGTAAGGACCGCAGTATCCTGGCTTGTGATTGGTGGGTTTTGAGGCAAGGCTTTGGGGATGTAAACTGGCGTTCGATGCTTTCTATGGAAAAGCCAACGAATCTTCAGGAAGCTCGTGGAATCAGCAATGAAGGGACTTGTAACTTATCTTTCTCAGCAAGGGACTCCTGGAGTGTCGAGTTGATGTCGACGCCGATGGCGGGATTGTCGTGTTGACATACGGTTGCTGTGTAGGTGGTTCTTAGTTCTGAATGGGAGCCGTAAAGCGAGACTTAACCGGCCACCTGCAAAGTTAAAGAAGTCACACAGGTAGAGAATGAATTTGACCCGACTCCGTCTACTAAGCGCGAGCGAGTCACACTCGTTGACCTTCGTGTAAACAGGACTTCGGTTTGAGTGGATTCTCTTCTCCACAGTTCTAAATAAAAACAGCCAGTGAATAACGGACGTGAGGCGAAGCAGTGTGTCCGACCCCGTCCACCCAAAGTCCGCTTCTCTTCAGGAACGTCTGCGTCTGCTCCAGCGTGGTACAGGGATTGCTGTTCTTAGTCTGCATCCGAGGCTCGATTTCACTGAGATACAATGGCATTAACTTAAATTTATTAATGTTTTTAAAAATCACAAGTCTCCTCTCCCTAGATACACCTAATAGGATTTTGTGTGTCTGTTGTTATTTATTTCAAGTCCAGTATTGAGTCTTGTACTATTCTGGCTATTAAACCACAGTGCCTAGTGCATAATTGATGCTTGAGACAGAACAATAGTGATAACAATCGCCACTATTGATACTTTCCGAAAAGCTGCTAGAATACTTTTCATGGGAATACTCTGTTATTGCTCTCATTTTAAAAATAAGGAAACTAGGCCTGAGAAGTTAGGCCAAGGCTGGCAACAGCCAAAGCTACATGTCGAACGCCCCCTCACCTGTCGATCGGCGTCTAAGACGTTCGAGGTGCCCTGGGTGATGCCGATTTCTCGGGAGAGAATGTCCCTGTGTCACACGACCGCCTACCACAGCTTGGAGGCCAAACCCTTTTCAGATCTGGCTCTGAGAATGACTCGGCTGTTCTCCAGCTGACACCTTCACTTTGTTCTGATGGTGGTGGTCACCGTGGGCGTTTT
>NW_011917887.1:0-2173 GCF_000151845.1 Pteropus vampyrus | reverse complement strand
GGCTAGTGGATACAGGTATTCGTTTTTAAAGATTTACCCAGACGTAAATTCTACAATTAATCCTTGACAATATAATTGGATATCCAAAAGAGCCAGGGGTTTAGAATAGACTATAATGCTTCTGTATCGTACCAAATGCCATTTTTCTTAGTTCTTACATTTCTTGATTTAGAGTATAAGTAAGAGTCCATTGCTAACAAATTATAATTTTTTAAGAATTGGAGCAAATAACTATAAATGAAGAAGAAATCTCGAATAGAAATATAGGCATACATTCCTGGGGAATTAGAATTTTTTTCTTTAAACTTATGTGTTGTGAAATGTTAACTAGAACTTACTGGAGAGTGAAGGTAAAAGTGGAAAAAGGAAAGTATTTCCTGTTCTGTTTTCCTTTACTGGAAAAACAACTAAATAAACAAGTTATATTTGCTTGTTTAGTAAGATTTCCTCTTTTTGACACACTGAATATTCTTCTCTGTTTTCAGCATGTAGGTTGTGATAATATTTTGGGATCCGATGCTAGGGAAGATAGATGTCGAGTCTGTGGAGGGGATGGAAGCACATGTGATGCCGTTGAAGGATTCTTCAATGATTCGTTGCCCAGAGGAGGTGAGCGTGTAAAGAAAACTCTTCTTCGTATCTCTGGTGTGCTTGAAATAACCAAAGATTTGATTCTCCCTCCCTTATTTTTAAACTTCTTTAGTTAGGCAGACATTGTTTTTTCCCCAAATTGCTTTCATTCTTTTAAGTATTAAATGTGGCTTCATGTAAGATGTTTTAAGTAAATATTATTCCCTTTCTACCTGACTTTATTTAGCCACATTTCTTTAAAATGGGAATTCCCACAGAGCCATGGTTGAGGAGAAAAAAAGATATGAACTAATTTATACATGTTGAGGCTTTAATGCTATCTTGAAATAATTTTAGAGGAAAAGAAAAATACTAGAGATATTCATGAACCCAAAGGAGAATTTGCCCATATTTCATAATTTACAAAGTGAAAAGTCAAAGCCTAGATGGAAGGATAAGGAAACTGTTGTTACCAAGTGGTGACTAATTACTCCTTTTCTGGCTGAGGCTGCAGAATCTACTTATTACTGGCTATCTTCTGTGTTCCAGGCTACATGGAAGTCGTACAGATACCAAGAGGCTCTGTTCATATTGAAGTCAGAGAAGTGGCCATGTCAAAGAACTACATTGGTAAGTAGCATATCTTGCTAGATTTTAAAAATTTACAAGGAGGGGCAGCACAGTATCATGAAGGGAAAGACATACTGCTTTGGGGTGAAAACTTCCATGTCAAAATGAAGTAGGTTTCAAGTTTTATAGGACCACATGTACAAACTAAAAAGAGTTAGTGTTTTATAGCTTACTCTTCACTGGGTTGATTATTTGATTTTTAAATTCAATTTTATAGGGGTATAATTTACATATAATAAAAATAAATTAATTTTAAGTGAACATTTCAAAGAGTATTATCATTTACATGTATGTATATGTACCACAACCAAGAATTAGAACATTGCTGTGATTCTAAAACATTCTCTTATTTGCCTTTTCAGTCAAATCCTCCAGCCTTATCCTCAGACCAACATTAATCTCTTGTCTGACTTATGTTTTTAATTTTATTTGTCTGGAATTTCACAAAATGGAACAATACAGTATACACTCTTACATCTGGCTTTTTTTCATTCAGCATGTTTTTGAGATTCATCTATATTGCTGAGTATATCTGAAGATCACTCCTTTTTATTGTTAAATAATATCCTAATATGTGGATATATCATAATTTGTTTCTCCATTCACTTATTGATTGGTATTCAGGTCATTTTCAGGTTTTGACCATTATGAATGAAGCTTCTTTGAACACTTATAGACAAGCTTTGTATAGACATATATTTTCATTTCTCCTGGATAAAAGCCTAGGCTAGGTTATATGATAAGTATATATTTAATTTTATAAGAAATTACTAAACTCTTTTTCAAAGTGGTTGTATAATTTATATTCCCACCAGTAATGTAAAAGAGTTCCTGTTGCTCTACATCCTTGTCAGAATTGTCAGTCTTTCTAATTTTACCTATACTGATATCTTTACCTATACTGAAATATGAAGTATTCTAAACAAATATTTTGCCTATTTAAAGAATGTTTATCAAATGATAAGTTCTTTTA
>NW_011917886.1:0-1580 GCF_000151845.1 Pteropus vampyrus | reverse complement strand
TAATCTCCCTCTTTGATAGGAAACAAGTATAGAAACATTTAGCCGAATGTTGATACCATTCCTTTGTGTTTTAACTTTGCAATGTGAAATGCAGAGCCATTTTTAAAAAATTTTATTTGTCATGAAATTGAGTAGGCTTTGGTTAAAATTCTTTCATTCAACCATGAATACAGGGTTAGGGTTAGAGAAAAAGTGATCTGTGCCTACAGGCCACTTTCCACCTGTCCCATTCCTTCCTGGCTGCTTTCCTAGAAGAGCAATGAAAATGTCACGTGGGATAAAAATCAAACTTCTTATTAAATTCCCGCAGAACCACACTTAGTGGTATCATGTCTCTGCTGTCTGTGACACTCATTAGTCAATTAAAAGGACCTAACGTGGTTTGCTAGGTGTGTTCTGCAAAACTACTTGATTAGGGGCCAGGACCCTAATCCCAATTTGCAGGCTTCACTATTCTAGAACTTTTGTAGGCATTTAAATGTTTTAATATTCTGACATGAGTTTGACCTTTCCTGAGGTCAGGCATGTCGGGAGAGCGGCCATCTGTATAATAGCCATTTCTATGGAGGACGGCCCCGAGACTCCAAGGCACTGGCCGTGCCTTTGGCTTCGCATCCCTCAGCTCCACCTAGCTGTCTCCTTTAAGAACCTGCTCATGCTAACATTTACATTGCGCCTTACACTGTGGAAAGAAGCCCTTGATACGGTGACAACTGGTCAGCCATTCCCTCGTCTTAGTTTCTGTCCTTCTTGTAGGCGAAAGTGTTTACTCTTACAGGGATGCGTGTCAATTCTCAGTAAAACTGGAAAATAAAGTACTCAGTCTTGCCCTTCAGTTTCCAGCCATGACAGGGCAAGACTGCTGTAGCTAGCAGATCCTGACTTGTTTTGAGAAAGCCTGGGTGAAGCAAGCATTTTTCCAATTACACACCATCTAATTCGATTTACATGTATTAGAAACACTGCCGGCTATTTCATGTTAATATTGACATTTTCATAAGTGCTCGCAATTAGAATTCAAGCTGAGATTCCGATAAATCTCTTAGATGTTTTATACTTTTCCTGTCTGTCTTCAGACTTTGCAAAATATTTTTAAGAACACATTTGGAGGTCATTCTGCCTTTGGGGAATTTTTGCTGTGTATGTAAAACAGTTGGGCAGAGGAAAAAAAATATTACAATTTGGCAAAGCAAATTGAGGACAACGAGAGGTGTGCCAGGTTCTGAAAAATACGGATTCTGAAAAATAACACATATAAATTGAGCCATTAGTTTTTCATTTCCTATAAGACTTCACCCCATAGCTTCTTTGAAAGCAAGCTCCCTGACTGCATTTAAAAATCATTATTTTAAAGAACATTTCCTGACTGAAATTTAGAATGTAGTTCTATTCACCCACGTCTTTTTATTTAGCATTTATATGTATTTGTATAAGCTGGCTTGTATTTAAAGAGTGACACATGTCTCTTTGAAGAAATGGCAACAGATTCCAAATACCTCGTTGACCAAATAAAAATATGGCCTCATGCTAAAATATTTTATTTATTAAAGTGCTCACTCTCTGTTTTATTGCCTAAAGCA
>NW_011917885.1:0-1450 GCF_000151845.1 Pteropus vampyrus | reverse complement strand
TGTGCCCTCTCCCAACTTTACTGTAGGCGCAGTTAGTATACGTCTGTATACTTTGCACTTGGAAGATTATGTGGTCAATAAACAATTTTTGACCTAGTTCTGTGTGTTGTTCTTAAGGCCAAACTTTGTTCTCCAACCTATCACGGGAAGTGAGCTCGTCCAGAGAATCACAACATTGAAGACTGGAAATGCAATTTTATTTTTTTAGGAATTTACAAACAATTCCTGTGAAAGTTCAGAGGAATACTACGTGGTAAGTTTTGACGTAAATCATTCAGAGCTGGGACATGGAAATGATTCCCTTCTCCCTCCACCGGTCAATAAGTTCACAAACAACTGGCACCTTGGAAATCTTTGGAGAAAATTCGCTATAAACTCCCCTCCTCTCCCCTCCCATCCCCTCCCCTCCCCTCTGGTAGAAAGTGAACAACTCATTGTGAGCTGCAAATCTTTTATTTGCACTTGTCATTTTCTTTTTTTAAAAAAAGTGTTCTTTCTCACACCTGTTAGAATAGCTATAATCAGCAGGACAAGTAATAACAAATGTTGGAGAGGATGTGGAGGAAAAAGAACCCTCATACACTGCTGGTGGGACTGCAAATTGGGACGGTCACTATGGGAAACAGTATGGAAGGTTCTCAAAAACCTAAGAATTGATCTACCATAGGATCCAGCAATCCCTCTACTGGGTATTTACCCCAAAGACTTGAAAACTTATATCCGTAAAGATATTTGCACACCGATGTTCATAGCAGCATTATTCACAGTGGCCAGGGCATGGAAGCAACCGAAGTGTCCTACGATAGATGACTGGCTAAAGAAGCTGTGGTACATATATACAATGGAATATTGTATTCCATTGAATACAATAGCCATAAGAAGAGATGAAATGCTGCCATTTGCAACAACATGGATGGACCTTGAAATAATCCTAATAACTGAAATAAGCCAGACAGAAAAAGTTGAAAATCACATGATTTCACTTATATGTGGGATATAAACCTAAAAGCAACAAATGAACAGGACAAACAAACAGAGACTCATGGACATGGACTATAGACCAGTGGTTAACAGAGGGTAGGGGGTGGGGAAGGAGGGAGGAAGTAGACAGGGTAAAGGGGGTCAAATATGGGTGACAGAAAGAAATCTATGGGAGGTGAACACAAAGTATAAATATATATATGCCTTACTGTTAAAGTGTACAGATGAAACTTATTGGATTTTGTTAACCAATGTCACCATAAAAAAAAATAAATAAATAAATAAATAAATAAAAATTTAAAAAGTGTCCTCATCTGTTGAAAAAGCCTGGGCCCGTTTTTCCCCCATGAGTGGTAAAACGGCGCCTTGAACATCTGCGCCCTCAGACATGCCCCGTCCTTCCTGCTCACAACACACGTCTGTTCTTCACAGACGCTCTGGCCTTTCTTCAGTGGCCAAGTTAGCAGGA
>NW_011917884.1:0-1243 GCF_000151845.1 Pteropus vampyrus | reverse complement strand
AAACATGATAATAGCTGGTACTGATATAATGCTTACTGTGGGTCCACAAAACTTTTATATCATGCTCATTTTGCTGTTGAATTAAAAACAACAACTAAAGAGGTTAAGTAACTGCTCAAGATCATCTGGATGGTTAAACAAAGAATCCATGTTCTTTACCACAATGCCATACAGTTTCCCCTTAGCTGATTGAGAGAAATGTTTTCAGTATTAAAAACTACACTTTTGGTGATCATTTTGTAGTGTATACAGATGTCAAATTATAATGTATGTCTGAAACTTATATAATATTACATATCAATTTTATATCAATTAAAAAAATTAAGGGCTGACTATGTATAATATGCAAAGAAGTACAAATCATTATCAACAACAACAACAAAAGAAAGGGTTATATTAAAGCAGTTTTCAAGATTAGTACTATTAAAAATAACAATGGATTCTAAATCACATTAGAAAAGAAAAAAGAGTAAATTAAAGCAAGAGGATATCTCTTTAGACTTCTCAAGTCTAAATATTAGAAAGTTGGATAAGTCAAGATGACAGGGATGTTGAAATATGAGAACTTTCCTGCATTACTGGTAAGTGCAGCCATTTCAGACAATTATGGGACAACATTAGGTCAATTTTAATATGTCTTTGTTTACACCTGGGCATATATTCCCCCCAAAATGCTCACATCTATCTTTCTGGAGATGTACTTGTAGATGTTAACCATAACCTCATTTGTGGGCGATGGAATGTTGGAAGCAATGTGATTGTCTATTACTAGGGAAGTATATTAGCAAATCATGGTAGGTGTATACTAATGCAGCAAAGGAATAAATAGTCCTCAAATAGTGACACAAATGCATCTGAAGAAGAAAATAATGCAGAGTGAAAAAGTAAAAAAGATGTGAAATCTATAATGTATCACCTTATGTGTAAATTAAAATTATATGTACCCTCAAATAAGAAGAGATGTTTTATAAAAGCATATACAAACAAAATAATAGATACAAAATAGTTTCAAAAAGTAAATATTGAATGAGAGTAGGGAATAATGCGGTTTAAAGAGAATACAACATTCAATCAATCAAGAGATGGATCTTATATACACCACTGATGATAATTTTCCAGGAAATGAAACATATTTATTTCAACTGAGTATAAGCAAAGTCTGAATAGAAAGAAAAGTATATTTTAAAATATTTAATATTAAGTGAATAATGTTTATTATCACTTACTTCATGTTCAGTTACTG
>NW_011917883.1:0-2067 GCF_000151845.1 Pteropus vampyrus | reverse complement strand
TTTGCTACTTTTGTCTTTTAACCTGTCTTTTAAGCTTTTTAAGCAGTCAATTATGTTAAGTCTAAATTTGCTTTGTCCTATGAGACTTTTTTTTTCTTTCCTGCATTTTCTTATTTTTGGTTATGGCCTTTCCTGCATAAAGACCCTTTTTTATATTTCTTGTAAAATCAATTTAGTGGTGAAGAACTCTAGTTTTTGCTTGTTGAAAAATTTTCCCAAGGTCAAAGAGCTTACATAAGTGGTACAGCTACAGTTTAGACCTCTGAACCTTTCTACTTACTATAGTACTTTCAAAGCTATTTTATAGATTTAAAATGAGAGACTGTAGCTAATCTGGCACTTTTTACTAATCAGAATTTTTATTTTAGAAGGGTAAGCAGGGCAATTTTTCTCCTATCCATTTTATGATTTACAATATTGAGGTTTAGATTGCCTGGTTTGTTATACACACCACACTAGAAAATATCAGAGCATGTCAAAAATTCAGGTCTTTTTAACTATAAAACACTGGTATTAAACTGTAGAAGGAGCATATCTTTGCTTTATTTGGTAAATTGAACAGTTTCCGTATAATAGAAGTGAAAGAGTAGAGTGGTGATCTACCTTCTCTAAGAACTGTTTTTTACCCACATTGAGTACTAAATAGTTCTATTTATATAATAAATGGTAACTGCAAAATAATGCACCAGATGCAAATTATACGTATAAACTTTTAGAGCTGAAAAGTACCTTAGAAGTTATTTATTTCAAATCTTTTTTTATAGCTGCAAAAACAAAGTTTACTGTTACACTATTTGTTAACATTAGAACCTGGTCTGGAAAGCTGGGTGTTCCCAAGCACTTGCTCCCAATCCAAGTTTCCTATTTATAGTATATTGTCCAAAAAATATATATATATTGCATTAAAGACTTCTTATTTGCTCCTGGAGACCAAGAAAGGTTTTATATTCTTAAGAATGTTTTCAGATTGAAGTAAAGAACACATGCATGTTTGTATGACAGAGATATAGATATGGATAAAGGTATTCATGTTAAAGTGGATTAAGTATACCTCGAAGACAGATTGCCTTTGGCATTGCAAGCAGTTGCTCTTCCAGCTCTTCAGTAAATTGCAGAGGAAAATTAGTCTGACTTTTTTTTTTATCCTACTGAGGAATAATTAAGAGTGGCCAGCAGATGCCACTGTTGTAAATAATTTTTTCATGTTTCAAATAAAGATGAGTCACTACAGAAAAATATGCAGTAAGTAAATTGTAACAAAAATAACCATGTTACCTTTAAAGGTAAATATTCAATTATGCATTACTTTTGTTAATTTTTTAAAACAAAATTAGATACTTGGCAGCTAAAAGACATGAACTAAATTGTTAGGAAAAAAAACCAAGGAAAACAGTGAGTCTTCTGTTTGAAAATTAGAATGTTGACTGATAGCTGTATTTAATAGCAAAGATATATTCTATCCTAATGAATGATATGAAAAATAAATACAAATCAATTTTTTTGTCATGGCAGCATAAAACCGTTTTGTATTTATCAAAGCTGTATTCAATTGTGAATGCGTCATCACTGCAAAATTGTTTTCTATTTCTATCAATGTTTCTACGTGTTAACTCTTAAAAAATAACTTAAAACATACAAATGCAAGCAGACCTACATAACTTATTCCTTGAAAAAGTATGCATGGTGGCTACTGTTTACTTCTAGTCAGGACTTTCAAATTCTACAGTGGCTCATGATTGAACTCTCTAGGAATACCTGCATCCTCCTGAACATTGTTTAGGGATGGCTCTAACTTTTTTTTAAAACATCAATCCCACCAAATATCTGTAAATTATAGTTCATATAGACTTTTTTCCTATATTTTCAAGTGGAAGTGAATTTCTAAGTATTTTAATTTACTCATGATAAAATATTAAATCTATATTGTGTTGCTAACACTGATATTTGCTGTGCAGGACTCAATAAAATATAGTTAGTGATTAAGCAAAGAAAACTACTGAAAAGAAAAGTATTGTGTCGGGACACATCTGCACTATACTGGAAAGTTCTGCCATTATATAAAATGAT
>NW_011917882.1:0-1374 GCF_000151845.1 Pteropus vampyrus | reverse complement strand
CATCTGCCGTAGAGTTTGGTTCCATCCTAAAAACAAGAAGCATGCAGAAATATAGGGAGAATCTGATACAAGCTGGTACCTGCATGCACAAGGCAGAAAAAGCAAATGCTTTGATTCATGTGGCTGAAATCACTAGCCAAGTTTTCCTATATAACAATTACATTTGAGGTCAAAGATCATACCATTTCAGGGATTGGTTGAAATTGGTAGTCACAGGCATTAGATAACCTGAGATTCATATTAGCTACTTGATTATAAACCACACTATAATTTAACAGTTCATCTCAATCCACATATTTTTCATCAAGGTGAGTTTATTAAAACCTCTCCCAATTTTCAGGCCACTACTTACATGATTTTATATAAGATTCTCATAGAATAATGATATTATACAAACTTTACCTGTATACCTTCTATGACCATTAACCTCAAACATCACATGGAAGCATTAGAAATATAGTCTGAAGAAAAGTATAAAAGGGGGGAAATGGACTGAAAGCACTAATTAGAGAAGGAAAATTGAAAAGGAAGTGTTTTTCTTTGAAGAAAAGCAGAGTTGGTAGTCAGGACAAAATATTCATTCTGGACTGCCTTCCATCTTTAGGTTCAAATGTCAGACTGAAAATAGTTGGATAGGATGAGGCAAAAATAGTTTGAACTCCTATGGTTTCTGGAAGGGTAAGCTTTCATTGTTTGGATTTTTTAATGTTAGGAGGAAGGGTTGAGAGGGTTCCTGGAACATTTCGGGATGAAGAATATTTTGAGATCAGAGGCTTTTAAAAGTTGTCTTTTCTTTCAGAAGCTTTTTTAACTTTCAAGAATCTGAGTAAACAGAAGGAATGACAGTAAAAATTCCAATTAATGTACATTCCTACTCCCAGATTGTAAAAAACTAACTTTGATTAAATTTACTGGCAAATGAATATGTTTGCATTCCCATAAGTATATTTGGGTTTCACAAGTATCAATTCCACACCAGGCATCAGATTTCAGGAAAGATTTTCATGCATAACAAATCTCAATCTTTAGAGCAAAACTTAAGTAGAAGCAAAAGGAATGATTTTACTAGACATTTATATCTACCAGTGACCATAGCCAGAGTTCGGTCTTTTCATTTAACCAAAAGACATCTAAAAGCTGGAAAAATAAGGTAAGAATATTTCATTGAGCTCTCTACATTCAGAAATATACTTTACAAAGTAATTAATGTATCCCCATTCTTTTACCAAAATGGATTAGACCTAAATATGCCAAATAAGTATTTAAGAATAGTCATTTGTTTAAAAAAGCTTACTGCTTACATATAAAATGAATAAAAATTCTTTATTCCTTAGAATGTGTTAAAGTCTATCCAGAAAATTGAATTTCATTTGA
>NW_011917881.1:0-2860 GCF_000151845.1 Pteropus vampyrus | reverse complement strand
TATTGTCCTCACCCACGGCAAGGGAATGCTCCTCTCCAGTTTCTTAGACAAGGTTTCCTTTAAAACGTTCGGTTGAGTTTGTGAGAGAGTAAGTCTGACGGGGACTGGTGATGATCCGGTGGAGGGCAGGTGACTCTACCACAGTGCTTGGCAGCTGGCGAGTTTGGTGTTCGGTGCAAACAGGACGAGCGTGGGGAGCCCTCCCTTTCTGCATGCCAGATCCCCAGCTCAGGGAGAACCCAAGACCACAAGAGCAAGAAAGTCACGGACAGACACCCAATGTCTTCTAGGTGTGCTACGGAGGTGACATCAGGACATGAGGGGAAAATTGGAAAGCAGAGGTGACACGTCACGAAGGGCTAAGAAACCAAGCGTCAGGCGCCTGTGCATCCTCAAGTCTCAGCTCTATCGTCACCCAGGTCCCTAATATTTAAGTATCCAAGGCTCCCGCCCCAGCTTCCTACACCCGCTGGGCTGCGCTGGTCTCACCATGTCTGACCACTTCATTCCTTTGCTCCTCTTGGCCATGACCACGCATTGACCTAAAAGCTTCATCAGCAAATCTTTACCCAAGTTCGAGGGCAATGAAGGGGTTTACATAAGAGAAAGAACTTCAAGTAGAAACACCTCCCTCAGCTCTTCCCACCTTCGAGAATCTCCCATTGGCTTCCGGCCATGCTCTGTGCCTCCTCACCCCTCTGCCCTTGGTTTTTCTGGGCCCGTTAATCTCTCCCTCAGGGATGCCCCGGAGAGGTCCAGATTCCTCTCATCTTCCTCAGTGAAGCAGGTCAGCTGTCCCCCTCTTCTGCCTCCTTCTAGACTAGGAGTTTTACTTGAGCTGGAGACTCCACCTTTTCAATCCCAAAGGCCTCCAAAGTCTACCTCAAACGAAGAACCGTAAACAATAGCATACACAGAGCTACTTTACAATGGAGCCAGAGCTTCTGTGCCAGAGAAACTGCCTTGCACATCTCATAGCTCAAACCTTAAGGGGTCTGGGAGGATGAATCGCTTGCTCAGAATCCCTGAAAGGAGTGAGTGGCTCACATCAGAGCCTGGGAAAGCATCTGGTGATGGCTTAGTCCGGGCAGCCTGCAGGGAGGTGAGAACAGAGGAAGGTAGAAATGGCTATCAATAAACCTCTGACAACTTACCACTTATCACCTTGGTTCCCAGCATTTCTTGCTGGGAGGAAGAAGACCCAGAGTGACCCGGAAACAGATCTGACCTCCCCAGGCAGGGCTCTCGGCCAGAGGGCCCGTTAGCACATCGGTTCCCCGCTCTGCTCCAGGGTCTGTGGGGTCAGGAATCCACAGTGAAGGGGGTCCGCAGGCCAGGCGTGTCCCATGAACAAATATGTAGTGGTTCAAACCAGATCACAGCCCAGTGCCATGGGTGGGACTAAGCCTCGCTAATCTTCAGAGAGAGAGAGAGAGAGAGAGAGAGAGAGAGAGAGAGAGAGAGAGAGAGAGAGAAATGCTTAGCAAGTAAAGAGAACTATGAGCAGAGAAGATGAATACAGCAAGAGAAGAAGCAAGCTACTCAAGTTAAAGATCAAAGGGGTGCTCTCAGTCTTAGGGGGTGCTCCCCGGCCCTTGGTCCTAAAAGAGTCCCAAATTTCAAAGCACGAGAAGCCAGAGGCAGCAGGATGCTTCCCACAGAACGGGTGGGAGGCTGCACATGCCCAAAGGGTGGCAGACACTTCTCCACAGACACATGGTTCATCTGTTTCTCAGCCGTTCGTTTCCCAGCTCTCCACGGGGTGCTGCAGAGTCCGTGCGCGAGGTCCCCGCTCTCCCCTGGCTGACATTAGAGAAACAAGCAAAGAACAAGCCAACACGTAAACGAGGTCGGCATGCACGGGTAAGAGAAGGGAAGGGCCTAGAAGGGACCCGGGGGAGGCGGTGGGCTCGAGCCACCCCTCGGACCCGACAGCGCCGTCCACAGTCGAGGCTGGAGAAAGCCTCCGCTTGCCCCTGTCCCCCCCGCTCCCCCCTGTTCCCCCCGCTCCCCCCTGTCCCCCGCGCTCCCGGGCTTGTCCTCTCCTGGTTTCCTCCTCCGGGCGTCCTTCCCTTTCACATCGTGACACCTCCCTGGAGTTTCGCGAGGTCAGTTCACCCCCTAGTGGACACATCTACGCCATCATCACAGCCTTCTCTCCTAGCCCAGTAATAAATAGCTTAAGCGTCCCGGAGCTCAGATGCAATATGCCTACTTCACAGAGAGAGAGGAGGTTAAAAATGAAGCCGCGGGAAGAGACAGCCTGAGCCCAACTCCGCTAAGTAAGCTTGGCAGCGGGAGAGATGAGGGAGGAGAGCACACGAGCCAGGCAGGTGCCCCCGGGCAGGTGCCCCCGGGGCGGGAGGACAATGCAAAGGAGCAAAAGGCGCCACCCAAGAGCCTAGAAAGGCGGTGATGGCGGCTTCACAGAACAGAGGCAGCTCTGGTCCTCAAAAGCCTCCTCAGTCCTATTTAGGCTCTGAAGGATTTTTGTCATGAGGATAGGCCAAGGCCACCTGCTCTTCCGCAGGACAGAGGGTAGAAATGCACACGAAGGTGGCCCACCCGGAGTACCACACAGTGCCACAAGGGCCCTGGGCACGATGCCCCAAAGCCTGATGAGTCAGGAACAGATTTTCTTCCATCAGAACGTGTGTTTCTGTCGGGTGGGGGGGGGGGGGGAGGGGTTCATCTTTAAGCAGGGCTCGGGCCCCGCTGCAAAAAATGATGCTCGGAACTATCAAGTGCCCATATACCATCCTCTCGTCGATCGACGATGATTTATTTCATTTCGCTTCCGATTTAGTCTGGCATGCTTGCACCAGGATGGGAGAGCCTCTTACCATCAATCTTATCGTTG
>NW_011917880.1:0-4193 GCF_000151845.1 Pteropus vampyrus | reverse complement strand
TCATCCTTAGCACCTGCCGCTAGGCGGGGGATAAACATGTTGTTTCGCCGATGCCCAAGACAAGCCTCATATGTAAATTCCCCTAACAGACTTTTAACATAACGATGGAGCCATCAGCCTCTTTCTCTGGTTCCTCGGCCCTGAGAAATTGTCTATCACACCACTGTTCCTTGATCCCATCAATCTAAGACACTCCCTAAATTTTAAAATCGTTGTGGAAGTTGCTTAGCTCGAGTAAACGACAGTAACCCTGTTTCCCTGAAAGCAGCAGGAAAAGACAGTCATTTCGAGCCTTGACACGACTCCTGTGATTTAGAGGTTTTAGGCTTTAAGTGTGTGGCAGTGACTCGGGACAAAAGGACTGACCTCTCCAAACTTAGGGACGGCAGATGAGAAGCGACAGCAGCAAAGGGCCGTTACCGACGCGATCCCTCTTCTCTGCCTATTTATTTTTTTCTACTTCCTAGAAGCAAAGGTCGATGGGAGGGAAAAGGAAACTAAAGTTGGTGTCACGTGCCCCAGAAGCCAAGCACCGGGCCGTGTGCCTCACACAGGTCACCCTGCTGGACCTGTGCCCTGATTTCCATTTTAACATGAGCAAACTGTGTCACTTCGAAATTAAAAATTTGACCAGGGTTATAAAGCCATTAAATGAGGGATTGAAATTCGATCTGCTTTGCTTCAAAGCCTGTGGGTTTGGGGACAAGACGTCTGATGTTCCTTCCACATGCCAAACCGGAAGCACCTCCTACAACCTTAGAAAAGAAAACAAAGACACCCCAAAAGTAAGATAATGTCTCTAACAAAATAAAGCAAGACTCTCTCTCTCTCTCTCTCTCTCTCTCTCTCTCTCTCTCTCTCTCTCTCTTTCTCTCTCTCTCTCTTTCTCTCTCTCTCTCTCTCTCCCTCTCTCTCTCGCCATTACACTCTTGGATGAGAGCACAAATTACGTACGGTCTTTCTGCAAAGCAGTTGAGCAATATGACCCAGCAATTCCATGACCAGGACGAGAGGGCAAAGATAAAGATGTCTAACCATCCGTCGGTGAAGAGTCACTCAAGAAACGCTGCTACATACAAAGCATTACCATGGCCATGAAACGATTAAAAGTAGTTTTATGGTTAGTAACATAGAAACGAAGCCAGGATATATTTGAAAATCAGGTCATAAATGTTATGTGTGCGATCATGTTCTTTTTCTTTTAAAAATATGTGTGCATAGATGTGATGGCAATTTTGTGTGCCGACTTGACGGGGTGGCGGGGTGCCCAGACAGCTGGCAGAACATTCTTTCTAGGTGCGTCTGTGAGGGTGGTTCCGGAAGAGACTAGCATATGAACCAGCAGACTAAGGGCAGAAGGTGGCCCTCGCCACGTGAGCGAGCATCGTCCAGTCCCCTGGGGGCCCGGAGAAAACCAAAGGCCGGGGGAGGGTGAACTCGCTCTCTCTGCGGAGCCAAAGCATCCGTCTCCTCCTGCCCTTGACATCGGCGCTCCTTGTACCTGAGACCAGAACATACACCATCAGCACCTTGATTCTCGGGCTTCTGAACTCAAATTGAATCCTACCAGTTCTCCAGCTTGCCAAAAGCGGACCATAGGACTTCTCGGCCCCCACAACCACATCAGCCAATTCCTGTAATAAATTTCCTCTTATACAAACCTATTCATTCTGTTTCCCTGGAGAAACGATACAGTAGACTTTTGAAAAATCTCTCATGACAAATGCCAAATGTTTATGCTGGTTATTACTGGGTGGGAGGGGATTTTAAGGGTTTTTTATTGGCTTCTTTATTAAACTTGGGAGCTCCAGTGCTGCCCAGTTCCACACTGGCCCATAGTAGGTGCTCAGGAAATGTCTGCTGATGGGGTGAAAAAAATCTTACCAGTGTGTGCTCAAGCTAGAGCATATAATAAAAACAGCACCTGGAATCACCTTTCCTGAAGATATTTTTTTAAAGAATGGAGTCCTGATCTTAGAATCAGGCACAAATCCAGAAGCCATAAAAAAATATACATTCGATTACATAAAAGCTGAAAAAAGAGAAACTCTGCAGACCCAGGACCACCACAAGCAAAGTCAAAACACAAATGACAAGTTGGGAAATAATAATGTTTGTAAAGCTTATCATAGAAAAGGGCTGATTTCCCGAATGTATAAAATCGATAAGGAAAAGAGCAAACCGATAGAAAAACGGGCAAGAGATAAAAACAATTCGTAGGCGAAGAAATACAAGCAACTCTCAAATGAATTTTAAAAAAATGCCCTACGTTATTCCTAATAAGAGAAATGCAAATTAAAACCATGCTGAGATATCAATTTTCACCTATCAGGTTGGCAAAATGAAAAAGAACCCGATAATCCACTGTGATTCATGCCGCCGTCAGGAATCGGACACCCTCAGACACAGCTGGGGAAGGGGGTGTAAATGGGGCTAGCCGCTGTGGAGAACGTTTTGACAATATCTATGAAAAAAGTATATCATTGGACCCAACTATTCCACCTTTAGGAATTTATCCCACAGATAGATTCCCACATGAGCAAATTACATAGGTGTCAGATTACCCGATTGCGGCTTGTTCATAATAGCAAAAGAGTGGGAACGGCCCAAACGCCCCTCAGCAGGAGACGGCTTAAATGAACTATCGTCTACTGCGGGGTGTGCTCTACAGATCCGGAAGGAAGAATGAGAAAGTTCTCTGTGCAGTGACATGGAAGGATCGCTAATATATATATTTAAGAGGAAGGGAGCAAAGCAAATAACAGAAAAAGTGGGTATCTTTTATGTTAATAAAAAGAGGGAATGCATGTACATGATGTACGTATACACACATCTTGCTCGTGTATATGTATTTCTAGAATGGTTCATTTGTTGCCGTGAGGGCAGGGAAGGTGATAAAGAGAAAAGCGAGAGACTTTTCGCTGTTTATCCTTTTGTATGTTTTGAAGTTCAAACTATGTGAAAGTAACTATTTCGAACTATTGAAAAACTTGATACTCCTTCCTACTTCAGAGCTTTCTAAGCAGCGTTCTTAGTCAGAGGTGCTCTGCCCTTCACACACACACACACACACACACACACACACACACACACACACACACACAATCCTCCTGGAAATATCTTGTTTTTCTTCAAGAACGCAGTTCAGATGTTACTTCCTCCAGGAAGTCTTCCCTGACCAACCTCACCTCCTCTATGGAAAGCGAGCTATCTCTGTTATACCCATTCGCAGTAACCTGTGGCACTTGTCACGACTGGTATCATTAGTAATTATTTAAGACTGTCTCCCTCACTGGAGACGCCCCAAAGGACTAGTTCACCCATGGACCCCTAGCACTGAGCTGAGCATCTGCCACATAAGATATGTTTATAAGAGGCTTTCTTCCTTTGGCAGGGCGGCGTTAAGGACTGAATGTTTGGGTCCCCACAAAATTCACAGGCTGAGATCCTGACCCCCATGGGATGGTGTTAGGAGGTGGCGCCTTTGGGAGGCGATGAGGTCGTGAGGGCCAACCCCAGGGAGCTGGCTCGTTCTGGTCCCACCACGTGAGGCCACGAGGGGAACACGGCCTTCTGCAAAGAGGACCCGGGCACGAAGCTGACTAGCTGGCACCCTGACCTTGGACTTCCTGCCTCCAGGGCTGCGAGAAATAAATGTTGGTTTAAGACACCCAGACTGTGGTATTTTTGTCTTACAGCAGCTTGAGCTGACTAAGACAGGAGAGAAAGAAAAAGAAAGGAATAAAAATAATAATAATAATAATAATAATAATAATAATAATAATAATAAATACCAGCAGCATTTATTGTGCCCCTCCTGTGAGCCAGACAGTGGTCTGTATGTTTCACTCCTATTAACACATTTCACACCACAACCAATAGCTGCCATTATTACCAGCATTTTATAGACAAGGAAACGGAGGCGCAGGGGGACTAAGCCCCCTTCCCACGGTCGCCCCTCAGAGCAGGATGCAAACACAGGCAGTCTGGTTCCAGAGCTCACGCACTCGGGGCCCGGGAGGGAGGAAGGGTGGGGAGAGAGGGGAGGGAGGAAGAGGGAAGAAGCTTCCCAAAGCAGGAGGACGGAGCATCTCACACCCCCTCCGGCGTGGAGCCTCGCCAGGCCAGCCTACTGCCGGCTCTTTGGGAAGTTATAAAAACACCATTAATAAGGGTTCTATAAGATACATTGA
>NW_011917879.1:0-954 GCF_000151845.1 Pteropus vampyrus | reverse complement strand
GTAGGAGGTTTCAGTCTCCTCTAATCTGTAGTAATTTCCCTCTTGCCAAGTTAAACAAAATATCTACCTCTATCTCTTTTATATTCTATCACTTTTTTTTATATTGTGTTTACCCTTCTAGTAAAATTATGTTTCTTCAGGGAAGGATTCAAGTCTGATTTGCCTTTTATCCCCTAAGAAACAGAAAAGGGAGAACTAATATTTTTTACATATGTTTCTGTTCCAAAACTTTTGTACTTTTTGTTCCTTGTGCCTCAAATATTCTTTCTCAATATCTCTATGTCTCTTCTCCTCACTTGATTTAAGTCTCTTATTACCTCATAAAGAAACCTTCCTTTTCTTGTCCTCTTGCCTTGGTTTATTTTCTTCATACTACTTACTCTCTCTCTATATATAGAATATATATAGAATATATAGAATATATATATATATCTATACACACACACACACACACACACACACACACACACACACACACACACATATATAGAATAAGTAGTACGAAGAAAATAAACCAATAAACAAATCATTCTAATTCAAGGTACTTGAAATAGAGCAATAATCACAAAGAAGAAAAAAGAGAAAGTGTTTATATATATATTAATATATATATGTGTGTATATATATATTCTATATATTCTCTCTCTCTATATATATATAGAATAAGTAGTATGAAGAAAAATACACGAAGGCAAGTATATATATATATATATATATATATATATATAGAATATGTGCGCATGCTCTATTTTCTTGTGTGAGAGTGGCGCTCGATGCAAGGAACCTTGAATTAGAAATATAGTGGCGAGGGAGTGAGTGAGTGTTTGTTTATTCGCGAGCACTATTAATTGGAATCTTTAGGATGGAAAAAATGACATGTTCGTCGTCGATTGCTACAAGATAATAAATAATGTGAAAGAATATATTTTTTGTTAGTTACTTGAAAGACATTTT
>NW_011917878.1:0-1992 GCF_000151845.1 Pteropus vampyrus | reverse complement strand
CCCCTCCAAGTCCCTGCACATCCCTTGCTGCCACCAGGAGTGATGAGGAACGGCGCCCCCCCCAGGCAGGGCTGCGATGGCTTCCTGCTTGGAAAGAAACGGGGGCCGAGAGGGGCTGGGGTTGGGGTGCCAGGCACCTGCCAACATCGTTTGGACTGTGACTGTGGGTCACACGAGAGCTCATCCTAAGGAGCAGTGGCAAACTAGGGGGTTTTCCTGGGCTCCTGGAGGGCCAGGAACCCTCTGTGGGGTGGGACACGGGGAGCACCTGGCCCTTAGTGCCTGTTGGGGACAAGGCCATTGGGTCACAGGTCTAGCTTGCCCTCTCTGTCCCCTGGCCTCGGGAGAAGTGAAGAGGTGACGAGTTCTCTGAATTTACTGGAGCCCTAAGGGCCTGGGACAGCTGCCTGGCACCGTGGTGCCCCGGGTGCTGGGCAGACGGGCGAACAGCCCCTGCAGGTGCTCCCTGCACTCGGGGCCCGGCTGTGGGCAGGACGGACCTCTGTTCTTACCCCAAGCACCAGCCGCCAGGCCATCGGCCCTGCCAAGTGGCCGCAGAAAAGGCCCAGAAGCCCCAACACATGTTGGTGGGGCTGGTCCTTTCCCTGCTCTGAGCGGAGGCCGGACAGAGGGAAGTCAGAAATAGCTTGGAATAGTCGAGACATAAAATCAAAACATCACTTTTTCGTATCAATACTTTAAAATATTTGTTCATTTTCGTTTTGTTTTAAACAGAGGTAAGATACATATGGCTGCGTCACACTCCCGGGCCGGGGCCCTGGTTTTCATTTCGGCCTCTGCAGTCCCCTCTCCCCGAGGGACCCTCATCGTCCAATCCTCCTCCCGATACCTTTGTTTCCCAGGAGATGGATTCAAAGGAAATAAACTCGAGTGTGACTTCCATCTTACACAGTCCCCCAAGAGAGCAGCGGGAGTAACCCAGGGTCCTGGCCGGCCCCTCCTGTGGCCCCTGGCCGCCCGCTGCCTCGTCATCACAGACGCCCCCGTCGGAACTCAGCTAGGCTGAGAAAACAGTGCATTTTCAAAGAAAACTCCCCAGAACGAAATCCCTACACAAACACACGCACACACGCGCGCCCTCGCACGCACACGCACACACACCCTTGTCACGCACGTGGGAAAAGAAATCCTTTTCCACTTTTTTTTTCCATAAAACTTCCCCGCAGAAATACAATATTTACACAGAGAAATAAATAGACAACACACCTGATTTCTGCTTTCCCTGGTGGGAGACAGTCGGAGGTACTAGGGAAAATATGGCTTGGATTCTAATCTCTCGTGAACTGCCGGTGCGGTGCGGGGAAACAGAGCGGGCGGCGGGGCCCTGGCGGGGGCAGGACGGGCTCTCCACGTCCAGGACCTCGCTTTCCAGGGAAAGCGACAGGAACGCCTGGACCCTGCCCCGCGGGCTGCGTGTTCGCTCACTCGCCCCTCCTCCCGCTCGGCGGGGCGGGGCGGGGCGGTGCCACCTGCCCCGCATCTCAGCGGCCGGGCCGGGCGGAGCATCTCCCCGGCTCCAGCGCCCGCGCCCCGGCACTGCCGGGCGGGCGCAGGCTCAGCACAGGATGGCTCATCACATGATGGGAACGCCGACGGCCGTCACCATACGCCCCGTGGCGGGGTCGTAAGTGCCCGCCAGGTAGTAAAAGGTCCCGCCGAGTCCTGGCACTTGCGGCTCCGCGTCATCTGCTCGTACTGCTCGCGCCCCATGTGCCTGACACTTGTGGTAGATGAGTCTGCACGTCGTTCTCGTCCTCTCGCTCCGACTGGAACTCCGCGTTCTGCAAGAGCCTGCTAATGACTTCCTTGCTAGAATGTGTCTAGTGAGGGGACCATAAAAGAGAAGCTCTAGCTGCATGATGCTCCTCTTACATGTGTATGTGATATTACATCATGCCAAACTGAGGAACGAGAGCCCATCTCAGTACCCAGAAATGACTGTCCTACTTAATGAAACATTTCTGCATATTA
>NW_011917877.1:0-4001 GCF_000151845.1 Pteropus vampyrus | reverse complement strand
TGATGAATATGGTGGAGTAGGCAAGCGCGTGGGTGAGGGGTGTGTGAGTAGGTGCGTGAGGGGCAGCAGGCCGCCTGCGTGCAGGGGCGGTGCAGGGCGGGCAGAGGCAGGTGTGCACATCGTGCTGGCCGGCACGCACGTCACGTGTGGGGCGGGCACCCCTTATAATGGCCTTATTTTGGCTTCTCTGAGTCGACTCCCCAATGTGCTCCAGTGAGACCCTGGCATCTTAGGGGCTGAAAATCCCTGATGCCACAGTAATTGATCTTGTTAATTACCAGGAAGCATTTTTTTTTTCCTCCTCTTTAACTAAATTTTGTTATGCTAATTAGCATCGTAGAAGCTGTGGGAACCTAGAGACTTGGAGAAACATTTGCATTAACACCGGGGAAGCTGCCGCAGAAGCCGTTATTCTATTAATGAGGTTCTGCTCATCAAGGAGACGCTCAGATGTGTGCACACGCGTGTGTGTATGTGCGTACATGTGTGTGCGTGTGTGTGCAAACATGTGTGCCTTGTGTGCACGGGCGTCCGTGTGCCGTCAGAAGGGTCTGCCTTGTGTTTGGACACTCGTGGGCTCAGCGAGATGGCAAGTCCCACTGCCTCTCCAGCACAAACCCTTGTCCCTCGCCCTCCTGGTAGCCAGGGGCAGAGACGTGAAGCCAGGGGAAGTCGTGAGCTCTTCCATTCCGGTCTTCATCTTCAGGTCTAGCACCAATGTTAATGAAACACCAACCACTCCACTTTCCAGAATGGACCGTGAAAGGGGAAGCCCTCCCTATCCGAAGCCCCAGGAAGGGGATTCATGAAGATGACAGTTTCTGTGTCGCCCTCTGGCTCAGCCCTCACCCCTCCTCGAAACCGCAGGCCCTTCCCATGACCACTTCGTGGCTGCCGTGGGCCCCGTGTTCCTCTTCGTGGAGGGGAGCGTGCGCAAACACACATCTTCAGAGGCGCCAGGAAGAGGGCGGGTCTCTGCCGTGGGGAGGACTGGAGTGAGCAGGGAGAACAGTGTACAGGGCCCTCCTGTCGTCTGCGTGGGACTTCATGGGAACCCTGCAGCCTGGCCCTGCTCTGCCCTCACCCGGTGGCCTTGGGCGGAGGATGGAGAGTCCGGGCTGAAGCAATGCTTTTGCCCACCAAGGAGGCGTCCTCGGCCCCACCCCTCCCCCGCCGCCTCTGGCCCCATGGCTCCCTCCCAGGAATGGCTCCCCCCATACAGTCATTCTTACTTTCTGGCTGAATACCCACCCCTGCCTCCACCCCCCCATCCCTTCCCCT
This sequence comes from Pteropus vampyrus, assembly GCF_000151845.1. Lineage (NCBI taxonomy): Eukaryota > Metazoa > Chordata > Mammalia > Chiroptera > Pteropodidae > Pteropus > Pteropus vampyrus. The sequence continues at coordinate 2,720 of NW_011917877.1, read as the reverse complement.
TACACACACACACACACACACACACACATACACACACACACACACACACACAGTTTCAGTTTCAAAGACCCAGTGCACAGAAGCTCAGGAAGGCTCCCGAGTCTGAATATCTTACAAAAAGCCGGATGTCGACTTTGCTTGATTTTCTAATTTCATCTCTTACAAGCTTTCGGGATGCTAACGTGATTAAGTGCTTCACACAATTTATTAGCATCATGTTGGAAATCCAGTAGTATATTATGCTGTCTGAGTAATCCAATTAGCAAAATCTATTTATTTAACGGAGATGTGAGCCACGCGCCATCCCGCACCGCGTCTCGTCCGCCGTCCCCACTCCGGGAGCATCGCCCCGTGGGAAGGGACCTGCGTGACTGGGAGAAACTGCGAAGGAGGGGCCGGCAGCCCACGTCGCGGGCGAGGGGCTCCGGGGGGCCAGGGATGGTCCTGTGTGGGCTGCAACAGGGCGGGTCACGCAGAGTTTCAGATGTTTGGTTCTGAGATCTGAGGGTCCAGGGCACCGGGTTCCGATTCCAGCTTTGCCACTTGCTTGGAGAGCTGGATCCTGGGCAGGCTCTTGACCTTGTCTGCCTCGCAGTTTTCTTATGATCTGTGAAATGGAGACAAGAAACTCGCAGAGTGGCTGTGAAAACTCAGGAAGGCCGTGAGTGAAACCTGGCCGGGGCTGGGCACAGGTGGGCATGCAACCTTCTCTCTGCTCACCCAGTGTTGTTGGCTTCAAGGACCAGTGCCCGATCCCGGCTATCTTGAGGAGAGATGCTGCTGCCATGACGACGTCCACAAACATCTGTTGTCACGGTTACCAGCATCCCACTGGAGGCTTCCTCAAGGCACCCGACGAAGCGGGGTGTGGTGGGCGCCGGGGAGGATGGACCTGTATAGAAGTGTTTGCACCAAGGCTCACCCCTCACCCCCAACTCCCCCATACTGGTGACCATGCTTCCATCCCTGATTACACTCGTCATGGCAGCTGGCCCCGTGAGGTGGGCAAACTCAGTGGTTCCCCTGGACCATCCCAGTCAAGGCTGAAGGAACCTGGGCTGGCCTGGGGTCCCGGAGCCCTCTCCCAACTTCCAGCCATTCCCTGGCACCACCCTTTTCCCAACTCGTCAGACTTCTGCATGGGCCCCCATGCAACTCACGGGGAGGAGCATCGCCGGTCCTGTGGGAGCTGGTGCCGGGCCTGGTGCCGGCTTCCTGCCAGGGAGAATCACAGGGGAAGAACGGAGGGGACCCCCAACGTGGCCACCGCGCATCCTCTCCCCAGCCGCATCCGTCCAGACTGCCCCGTCTGCAAGGATCAGCCCCGTGTGTGGCACTGAGGTGGATTCCTTCCTCCTAGAGACCCAACGACACCCACAAATACCCCCAGTGTCCAACTCGGGGCTCCGGAATCACAGCAGATCTTCAAGCTCCCCCTACCCCCCAGAGTGCACTTTTAAGCTCCTGATGGAGCTGAGCTCTCCCATCCCTCTCCCGTGACAGACACCTCTGCCACGTCCCCCAGACTAACAGCTCTGCTGTTCCGCCTTCCACGTCGATGACAGGTGTGCGGCCGACGAAGGCTGCCTGCCGCCGGTGGCTTTCACTGACATCACACTGCTCTGTGCCGAGCCACACACCCTAAGGCCACCGAAATCCTAATAGGTTCCTCTAACCGCCTCCTGCATCAATTTTGACACCAAGGGCTTCCTTCTCCCTCCCCACGCTCGCCTCTGACTCTGTCATCGTCATCGATTTTGACTAAAAGAGAGAGAAAAACCTGCTCTGTGCTGTTCCCTTTAAGTCAGCGAGGCAGAGGGCTCTGGGGAGAGCAGGTGAGGGGCCAGGAGCCAGGGGTTTGGGGCAGGGGTTCACACAGGACGCACCCCACAGACCCTCTGGGGATAAGGGGGCCTGGGGTGCCGACTGTGGGTGAGGTTTCTGGGGGACCCTCTGCTGCCTCCCTCCTTCCACCCGCATTCGGGGGAGCTGCTGGAAGGTCTCATTCTGTGGCAACGTCAGAACCAGCCAGGGTGCCAGCGGTGGAGGAGAAGCCGTGTGTCTGGGTTTGAAGGCGGACACGGGGCGGGGCTGCCCGGAGCCCAGGAGGAGAAGACGTGGTCAGACCTCTGTCCCTCGCGGTCCGATTCTCCCTGGGCCATCTAAGCCACATGCGGGGTCTCCTCCGTGGGCACCTAGGGCACCCCAGAAGCAGGGTTCCCGGGCTCGCTGCTCTCACGTCACTATTGTTTTCAGCGGAAGTTGTCGTCAACGGCTCGGCCAGAAGAGGTTGAGTGGGGACACCCGTGTAGTGCTTTCCACACAGGTCAATCCCTGAGGTGACCACTTTACCCCAATTTCAGAGAAGAGGGGCTGGTCCCTCCGGGTGACAGCAGCTGGATGACATCATCCCTGTGCTCCAGCGTCCGGACCCGGTGGCCCTCCGGGCCGGATGCCTTTCCAGAGCCAGGACGTGCCGAGTGACACGATGCACACCCCAGACCGTCCCGTGGGCCTCAGGTAAAGGGGCGAATTGGCTTCTCGCTTCTACACCTGCCTCTTGCTGCATCTGAGCACCCCCTCCCCCGGTTCAGTGATTCCAGGTCCCGGAATGCGTGTGTTTGAGGCGCTCCCCACCAGCCCCCCGAGCCAGTTCGCCGTGCCCACGTGCGCCTTCCGTGTGGGGCAGGGCAAGTGCTTTTTACTGGTCTGAGGCCCCA
>NW_011917876.1:0-1360 GCF_000151845.1 Pteropus vampyrus | reverse complement strand
GCCTGGGTAGCCAGTGTGAAATGAGGAAAATCCCTCTAGTGAAGCATGCTCTGCATGGCTGTGTCCGGGGCAGAAAGCAGGGCTCCTGGTTTGTCACACGCGGGCATCTGGCTGCCCTCCCGTGCCCCTCCCCCCACCTTGGCTCTGAAGCTCCCCGCCCCCCCCCACCCCCCCACCCCCGAACCTCCAGCTGCCAGGCTTCTAGTACATTCCAGGAAGAGCCACAGTCATTCTGCCTTGCACGTGTCCTGGCGACCACCTCGTTGCTGCTGTCTTAGTTGGACCTGAAACTTAGAAAATTTGGGAAAGGGGCGCCATCAGAAAAAGCATGCCAAGTGACAAAGGCAGAGAGAGGACATGTCCTGAGGAAGTGACGGGCCTGGGCCTCTGCGTCATTAGCACCCACTTCAGGCCCAGCCCACTCTCGGCTGCCATGGGCAACGAGGTGGCCTGGCCAGCCACCTTCTCCTGTGCCCACAGCCCCCTCGGTGCCACAGGTCGCAGCTGGCACGTCCAGGAGGGATCAGACACCTACTCGAGGGGGGACTGTCTGCCTCTGGAGACCATTATAATAAAGGGACCCGCAGCCCTCTGCTTCCCGCCAGCCTGCTTCTCGGCCCCTGGTCCTCACCGCCCCGAGGGGCACCCACGGGCACACGCACAGCCCTCCGCTGTGCTCAGCTTCCTCCAGTGGGTGGGTCGCCCCGTTTTCCTGGCAGCCCTGGCCCCCAGCCCGGGGGAGCCCACAGCCCTGCCACACTCTGACTCCCACCGGCAGGGACAAGGTGGTGTCCCCTCCCTGATCACTTTTCCCAAAGCCCCCGCCCCGCCCCTCTCAGCCCAGCCCCTCCCTGCCCCCCACCTGCTCCTAAGGCCTGAGGGCTGAGGCCGAACCTTGGGGGGGGGGGGAGGCGGAGGGTCCCGGTCTCGCCCGCTGCCTCTCTCTGGCTCACTTCCTGGCTCTCCTTCCCTCTCGTCTCAGAAACCTCGCCCGCCTCTCCCTCCTCCCGCCTTCCCCTCCATCACAGCTCCCTTCCATCTCCCGGAATCAAAAACAATTCTCTCGTGCCACCTAATTCCCCCTCCGAACAGTTAAGACAATTATAATAAATAGTGACTTTTTGCAAGCGTCTCTGTGTTCGATCCTCGCCATACCACCTGGACGCATTTAGGACGCTTCATCCACTGGACACAGACACCTGCTCTCAGCTTAGAAAAATCTTTCCGGACCCTGATTGCTGACCACACGGTGTACTATGCCATACTGGTCTCCTCAGGCGGCTCATGACAGCATCTGCCGCTTCCATATGGGAATGGGTGGCCATATTGTTAGGTGTGCGCCGTGGACCTTTCCCAATTG
>NW_011917875.1:0-2265 GCF_000151845.1 Pteropus vampyrus | reverse complement strand
TTGTTCAACCATTCCGTGAATGCTGACCCTTCCAATTTCCTCTAAATGCGGTGATATCAGGCACAAAGCTTTATTTGGTTTTCTATTTACTTCTTTAGAATAAATTCCTAAATGTTACATTATTGGCTTAAGAAGTACATAAGCTCTTTGTGTTCTTGATCCCTTCTGCCAAACCGACTTATCCTCCTATGAACAAAGATAAAAATATCTATCTCAGTGTATCCATACCGGCAGTAGTATGTAATCTTTTTATAAAATATTTATTAACTTGATAAGTGAATATGTCGTTTTACTGTTATTTCCATTTGTATACTTTTGTATCCTAGGTAAGTCCATATTATATATATATATTATTATATATATATGATATATTATGTATATATTATGTATATATCATATATATATCATATATGTGTATATATCATATATATGCATATATATGATATATGTTATATTAATATATATCATATATTTTATATAATAAATATTACATTAATATATATATCATATATATTGTATAATATATAATATGTATCACATATATAATATCATATATATACATATATGATATATATTATATATAATATGTAATATATATGATATATATGTTATATATACTATATATATATATATATCTCATATATATTTTCCTCTTTTATGCTTGACCTTTTTACATCCTTTGTCCATTCTCCTATGGGGGAGCGTCGGAATGTTACTGCTGTTATGGTTGTTCTGCTGTTTTTGTTGTATTTGTATAAACGCTTTACGCAGCAACGATGTAAACCATTTTTCATAAATGTTCTGGCTTTGAAAAACCAGTTTGCTTGCCTGTAACATTTATTCATGTTTTCTGAGAGAAATTCAAATTTTTGTGATCAAATCTATTACTGTTCTCATTTGTGATTTCCTCCATTTCTTTTGAACTTACCATCTTTCTCTAAAGGAAAAGCATATTTGCTAATACACACCATTTTTAATGGCTCATTTTTTTGTCTAGTTAAGTGTTTGCTCCATCTAGAATTTATTTCACGATAGTAAATTAGTGTTAACAGAGAGAACTCTAGTCCAAAAGTCAGGCAATGTGGATACAATTCTGCCTGTGACACTTTGGGTAAATCCCTTAATCCTCACTCTACTGTCCCTATAACACAACCCCAAAGCCTGGAAAGCTTCTTAGTTTCAATACAAAGAGGAATGGGTAACCTGGCCTCTGCCATTAGCCAGAGTATCAGGAACAAAGAGCAAACGGAAATACTGTACTTCTGTTTTGCAAACTAACGTGAAAATGTCTCATTTTCCATGCCCTTCTCTTCGACTCCCAGTTTCTCCAGTATGATTGATTTTGAGCTTTCCTCACCCTACCGCCATCCGCTCTGAGTGAGACCAACCCTCCATTGACCGTGTCCCGTGGGGGCCCAGAGCACCTCGTGCTCTGCCAAGGTGTCGCACCCTCCCCATGCCCATGGATCAGCTCCTCTGCCAGTATTTGTCTTGGGACCATCTGCCTCGTTTATATCAGTTACCACAGGAAGCTCTGGTTCCTAATCGCTCGGTGTATCCCATTTTCTGACCTCTTCTTCCTCCTCCCCATCCTCCACAGAGTTTTCTGAAATTCAGCCATTGGCAAAATCGCCTGTACTTTCATCGGCCTTTTAAATGTTCTCTTCGCTCTCTTGTTCCAACAGAAACCTGAGTGCCAGCCGAGAGTCCCACCTCCGTCACGATCCTTTCAGACTCCACACAGAACTGCTTCTCACTGCCAGTTCTAGACCCTTCTCCCTTCCTCCCAGCAAGGACACTCCAAAGTCCATTTCCCTGCCGGTGGCCTGTGGCAAACCGTCACCCTTCGCTGCAGTCCTTAGCGGGGGGGTCAGTCATTCCCACGCATTCCTGTTAAGATTTTTTACTTCTGCTTTACCTTCACTCTTCCCAATGCCACTCTTCTTGTGACTCTGATGAAGTCGATGACCCCACAGCTAATCTTTCTACTCCCTGCCAGGCAGCCAGAATAATGTCCCCTTCCCTAAAGATGTCCCCGCCCTAATCCCGGAGAACCCATGAGAGTCACTTTACATGGCTAAAGGGACTGTTGCAGACGTGATTAATTTAAAGACCTTGTGATTATGGCGGATTATCTGGGTGTGTCCTGTATGTGGTCATAAGGGTCCTTACGAGACAGAGGCGAGAAGGCAAAGAGGGAAGAGGGCCCTGTGAGAGGGAAGCCGAGACTGGAGAGATGCCCAGGGAGCCAGGAATCTCGCCTGA
>NW_011917874.1:0-1394 GCF_000151845.1 Pteropus vampyrus | reverse complement strand
GGTGGAGGGAGCCAAGTGATTTCGCAGTTGGAGAAATAGAGAAGCCGTTACTATGGCCATTTCCTGGTCCCCTTCCTCCTGCTTCCACAGTGTTCACACTGTGCCTAAGTCCTCTCCACACCACAGCATGAAGTGTGGAACCAACCACCCCGCAGACACCCGCACCCTCCAAGTCTGGCTGGGAGCAGCCAGTTGGCCACAGGCATGTTTTTTCCCGCAGCCGGCTGGGGGCCTCTGTGGCTGTTCTGGCCCGGTGGTGACTCACAGCTGGCAAGCCTCTGGCCTGGCGTTATTTTGAGATCCGGCTGCATGATGGACTGATGTGACAGCTTTGTTCTCTCAGGCTCCTTTGATTTGTGAATCTCCCTTTGTAGCTGGTGGGGGATGCTCAGGCCCTGCTGTTTCTGGGCTCCAGCATCCCCTTGGCTGGGCAGGCTAGGCTGGCTGCAGAGGGTGGGAGTAGCAGAACCCAGGGCTGAGCAGTGTCTGGCTTAAGCAGCTCGAACTTCACTTCCAGTCAATGTGGGCCTGACTGGGTGGTCGTGGAAGAATGATAAGTGCCTGCCCAGAGCCAGTTATGAATGGCCAGATCACAAACCGCAGGGCTGGACAAGGGCTGCCCTGCTGTGCTTGGGTCTTGGCCCAGAGCTTTCTGTAGTGTCTGCGAGGCTCAGGGTGGACCCGAGAGAAGCAGCCCGGGACTTGCAGGAAAGCCAGCCATTGGGAAAGAGTATTTGGGGCCCAGGAGGGCTCTGCTAGCCAGGAAATACTCCAGGCCTGTCAGGCAAGGTCTGTGGGACCCAGTTTGTGGCACTTAACTCCAAGGCAGGCACTGTTACGGAGAAGAAAGAGCTTCAAAGTCAAGGACAGCTGGGTTCAAATCTCAGTTCAGCTCTTGGATCGTGCTAAGCCCCTGGGCTGGTTACTTGACCTTTAACTTCCAATTTCTCATCTATAAAATAGTATTATAAGATCTACTTCACTGAATTTTGAAAAGTTTAACTGAGTTGTAACATACAGATGTGCCCTGCATTGTATTTACTCAGTAAATGCAGTCTCTCTGTCTCTGTCTCTGTCTCTCTGTCTCTGTCTCTCTCTGTCTCTCTGTATGTCTCTCTTCTCTCTCTCTCTCTCTCTCACAACACACACACACACACACACACACACACACACACCATCCGCTCTTATTGATCCCCAGTTACCTGCCTCCTTCTGTGATCCATGGGATAGACATGGCTTGTTCTCAGTTGTTACCTGGCTAGGTGTCCCTTTTATCCTCACTGTTCCATAAATCCTTCCAGAGATTAATGTGGTCCCAGGTCAAAGAAGGCCAATTTCCACTGGACTGGGGAGAGCTAAATTCAGTACACACACTCTCACAGCTGACTCCCAAC
>NW_011917873.1:0-4055 GCF_000151845.1 Pteropus vampyrus | reverse complement strand
GTCATGTGGTAGCTGTTTAAATTAAATAAATGTTGAAATTAGTGAACTGATTATTTTCATATAGCCCCTGTGGAAGATATTATTTGATCTGTGACTAGAAGAAGGTGAGATATTTATACTTATGGATTTAGGGAGCATGAAGTAACAGCCAGTGAAACAGCCCTAAGGTGGCAAAGCAGCTGGCATACTGAAGGAAGGAGCACAACATGCGAGGGGATTTGAGTAAATAAGGGAGACAGTGGTAGACGAGGAGATCAGATGGTGTAGCCTACCATGTAAGGGCACAACACGTACATGTACTGCTTCTACTAACATTCTACTGGCTATGAATGATTTACACACTTACAGATATCCGCAAAAGAGACTAAAAACAGGCTATTGTAGTCTATCTAAATGGCCATTTACCAACATAAAATGCTATGGACAGAGTGAACATTAAGAGGTTAGAATCAAATAGTTTCTATCATATTGTGTGTGTGTGTGTGTGCATGTATTTGTGTGTGTGTGTGACAGAGCGGGGAGGGAGAGAGGGAGAGAGAAAGTGAGAGAGAGAGAGAATGAGAATGGAAAAGATGAAGGGAGGGAAGAGGGGGAGAGAAAGATTTTGGATTTTTAAGTTTGAACTGAAAAAAAAAAGTTTGAACTGAACTGCTTGGTTGAATGGAGGTGGGAGATAATGGCAAACTCATGTCTCAGTATCTGTAAAATTTACTGTATGTCAGTGATCTAACAGATTATAAATAGCACAATATAGTAACTAACTTATTATATAAAACTTTGATGATAAATTAAATCACAAGGTTTAGAAATCATTTTAGAAAATTACATCTGATATGACATAAGCGAGAACTATATATATATATATATATATATATATATATATATATATATATATGTAGTTATACATAAAACCGCATTTTGAAACATGATTATTTATTTACTATTTATTTTTCATGACTCAGGGTTTACTTCATGATGATAAATGTATGTGACTTGTATTTTAGGAAAAAGTCAATGAGAAAACTGAAGTGATTGGTCAAGAATATGTAATAAAATCTCCAAATGTAGATTATGTTATGTATAAAGTTAACTGCCAAAAAAGTGAAAAGCAACAGATGGCCAATGAGAAAAGATTGAATTTAAATAATCGGGTCTGTTATTAACTAGGAAATAGAATTTTAATCTAAACTTGCATATAATATGCACAAATACAGCTGACAAATATCAGATTTTCTAAATTTTGTGAGACATATAAAAAATTTATATACAAATAAATGGTAACTAATGATAATGTTAATCACATAAAGTCATACTGAGATCATGTCCTAAAATTTAAGAATTTATAAGATTTAGAAAAAAAAACCAAACAACAAACATGTATTAATCAGATGTTGCATCTGAAGTTGATTTTTCAATTTCAAAAAGATCCCCGACAATTGTGAGTGCATCACAATTAAATTAGACAAAACCTGGATGATATCTACACCTCAAACATATAAAATAACTATATTTTAAAGCTCTGAAAAAATAATCATAGGACTAAGGTGTATTAATTACTTATTGTGTATAAGAAACTACCCCAGAATTGGTGACTCTAAAATTAATTCATTATTGCTAATAAACATAAAAACCTAATAAGCTAAACTGTTGGTTGTAGTGGTTCTTCTGGCTTCAGCTGTGCTTACTCATGAGTTAGGGTTGAGGTGGCAAGAATACTGTAGGCTGGCTAAACTATGATGGCACTACTCCATGTAGGGAAGTCGGCCACAAGGCTTTTCAGGCCTGTTCTTAATCATTGATACTCTACCACTTACCATACCGGTCAAAGGAAATCCCAGATTCATTTCCAGTAGGAAATACATACTATTTAAAAGAACTACAAAGTATACTGCATGGGGCATGGGATACAAGGAGAGGGACAATGTTATCTGAAAAGTTAAAAATTTCTGTGAAGTAGAGAAAACAACAAATAAAAAGGCAACCTATGGGATGGGATAAAATGTTAGCAAACCACATATCTGATAAGGGATTAGTATTCAGAATATATAAAGAACTCCTACAACTCAAAAACAACTCAATTAAAAAATAGGCAACAGATGTGAATAGATATTTCTTCAAAGATATACAAATGGCCAACAAGCATATGGATAGCTATCTGAAATCACTAATCTTTGAAACAATGCAAATGTGGCAAAACCTACGATATGTTAAGACCTCCCACCTATCAGAATGACCACTGTAATCAAAAACAAGTATTGGCAAGGATGTGGAGAAATTGAACATTTGTGCACTATTGGTAAGAAGGTGAAATATTATTCCATGATATGGACATACCATATTTTAAAAATTCATTTATAAATTGACATTTGTGCTGTTTCTAATTTTTCACTATAATGAATAATACTGGTATGAACATTTGCATGTGTATGTGTGTATAAACATGATTTTTATCTTCTGGGAAAATATCTATGTGTAAATTTATAATTATATGGCAAATATATTTACCGTTACAATAGACTTCCAATTATAATAGACCTACTCTCAATAGACCTACCCCTACCTATGAGATTTTAACTTTCCCCACATTGTCATAAACACTTAATATTATCAATGTCTATTTTTAATTTTTAACACTCATATCTGTATAATGGTACTTCTTTTTGGTTTTAATTTAATTCTGATAAACGATAAAATTGTTCATTTTTGCATGTTTTTTATGGATATTTATATAACTTCATTGTGAAATATCCAAGATTTTGCTAATTTTTTATTGGATTACAATTTTTATTATTTATCAGAGTATTTAAAAATTTATTGCATAGTTAAATATGCAAACATTTTCTCACTGTCCTTGACTTGCCATTTTTTTCTTAACTATATTTCAGAACTGCATTCTTGCAAAATTGTTTATACTTTGCATTATTCCATTGTATACAATTAATTAATTTATTTTTTTCTGTATGTGCATTTAAGAAAGTGTTGCCTAAATAAATGCTCAAAAGTTTTTGGTATGTTTTTTCCTAGAATTTTTGTATTTCAGTGCTTACATTTAGGTTTATGTTCCATTTTGAGTTCATTTATGAGTGTTCTGTGTGAAGTAGAGACAGGCTTTTCATTTTTTTATATATTACTACTCAGTTGTTCAAGCATCATTTATTGAAAATACTATTTTTCTCCATTGGTTTACCTCGGCAGTTGTGTTAAAAATAAATTAGCTATAGATCTACTGTGATCTACTGATTTTTTTTTTAAGTGAAGTAACATTGGTTAATAACATTAATTCAGTATCTGTGTACACGATAGGTTGCTGACAACAAAAAGTCATCTCATTTTACATTTCGCCTCCCTTTGACCCCCTTCATTTACTCGATTTCTAAGATATCGTGCTTTCTGTTTTTCTCCTACCTCATCAGTTGCTCCATTTTAATCTCTTTGGATTTCAGCCAGTGTCCCAGATTTCTGTCCATGGTCCTCTTTTCTATTCTGATGGGCTTAGTTATCTCATTCTATCTTATGATTTTAAAATTGCCTATAATCCTAATTTATATCTCTAGACAAAACTCCTCTTCATTATTGTATACATAATTTCCTATTGGATTTCTCCACTTGTATACCTAAAACATCTTAAACGTGACATAGCCAAAACTGTAAACTTGGTCGTAGAACTTTTCCAACTCTGCTCCACATTCAGATTTTCCCATTGCATTGTTAGTAATTCTGTCAGAATGCTCACATGAAGAACTTTAGAGTCATCTTTAAATCTCCTCTTTATCTCAAACTTTATGCCAAATCTTTTATTAAACACTGTCCCTATATTTAAAATATATCTTGAGCACAATCCTTCTCACCCTCTCAACTACTACTGTGTGGTCTCAGCCACTATCTTCTTTCACCTGAAGTACCACAATACCTCATAATATGTCACATTGCTTTTACTTTTATCTTTCATGGTCTAGTCGCAATACAACAGCCAGCCAAAGTAGTTTTAACCATAATGCAAACTGTGTTCAGTTTTTAATCAACACCTCCATGGCTTTTTGTGTAAAAAAAATTGA
>NW_011917872.1:0-2245 GCF_000151845.1 Pteropus vampyrus | reverse complement strand
CCAGGGGCCGCCCTTCCCGGGCGCAGGACGCTCTGGAAGGTGGCTTACAGCCAGAGGCCTCCAGCGCCACTCTGCCTCCCATGACTGTGTCTCCTCCACCGTCGGGATGCAGTAGCACCTCTCGAGGGGCCTCTGCAGGCACAAGAAAACCAGTCAATGGAGATCGGGACCTTGTCCTGCCTGGAGTCACAGAAGTCCCGCGTCCTTGGGCAAATCAGCGATGTAGGCTCGACGCCTCAGCCACATGAGGAAGCGCGGCCCTTCGCTCCCTGTGCGTCACTCATCACCTTTCCTTAAAGAGGACTGACTAAGCACATGCCAGAGGCCAGGTCCTGGGCTGGGACACTCGTGTGATTCTCAACGATTTAGTGCTCTGAACACGTGAGAAGGTGTCAGCCATTTTCCTGGACCCAGGAAAGAAATTTCGTCCCTGCCCCACATGACATATAGGAAAACTCTGGGTCCTTCTGTAGAGCTAAAGACCAAAAAATAATAATAATAATAATAATAATAATAATAATAATAATAATAATAATAAATCAATCCTTTTTCCTGGAGTTGAGAAGTCTCCCTTTCTCATGTCCTAAAGGAGGGAAGAAATACCCCGTCCTCCTCTGGAAATAGGAAAGAAGTCTCAGCCGCTCTCACCTGGGGTAACAGTGCAGGTGCGTGTGGTCACCAGGTGGCGAGCAAGGCACGTGACGGGGACGCCGCTGAGCCGGGGGTGGGCGGGGACAACCGCCAGGAGCACAGAGTGCATCGGCCCCGCGCGGACGCCTTCGGGGAGACCCTGGAACAGCAGGGAGGCGGCAGGGGACCCGCCAGGCCACCAGCAACGGAAGCGGAGGCTGCGGTCCCCCGGGCCCCCTTCGATGGAGCACTGTGGGGACCCGGGGGGCAGATCTGTGGAGAGGACAGAGAGAACGAGAGGTCAGCTTCACTGCCATCTCCCCTCTAGCCGGGTCTCACCACGCATTCACCCAACCCCTTCCTCACTTGGCCCCGCCCCTTCTCCGGGTGACCCAGCGCTGGGTCGCTTCCACTCTTTCTCGTGGGTGTCCCCTTCTCTTTTACAAGGAAACTCCGTCTTCCCTGCGCTCTTCCTTGACGGCCCCGCCCCTCCGCTGTGGCCCCTCCCACTCACATGCCGGCCCTGCCCCTCCCCGCCGGCCCCGCCCATCCACGTGCATCTCCGCTCCTCCTTGCCGGCCCCGCCCCTCTGTGGTGGCCCCCCCCACCCACATGCCGTCACCGCCCCTCCCTGCCTGCCCCGCCCCTCCCTGTCGGCCCTGCCCACCCACGTGCTATCTCCGCTCCCACCACCCCCGTGCCGGCCCCGCCCCTCTGCGGTGGCCCCTCCCATCCCACATGCCGGCACCGCCTATCACTGCCTGCCCCGCCCCTCCCTCCCGGCTTTACCCACTCACGTGCTATCTCGGCTCCTCCGTGCCGGCCCCGCCCCTCTGCGGTGGCCCCTCCCACCTGCATGCCGTCACCGCCCCTCCCTGCCGGCCCTGCCCACCCACGTGCTATCTCCGCTCCTCCTTGGCGGCCCCGCCCCTCTGCGGTGGCCCCTCCCACCCACATGCATCTCCGCTCCTCCCTGCCGGCCCCGCCCCTCCGCGGTGGCGGGTCCTCTCCCGGCACCCCGGCCCTGCATCCCGCCCCGGCCGCGCTCACCCGCCACCGTAAGGTTGAGCAGCGAGCGGCGGCGGAGGCCGGTGCGCGGGTTCGCCGCAAGACAGGCGTAGGCGCCGGCGTGGCCCGGCCCGACCGCGGGCAGCAGGAGGCGCGGGCCCTCGGGCACCGCGGCCTCGGCGGGGTCCGCCAGGCTCCACGCGATGTCGGCGGGCGGCCGCGAGGCGGCGCTGCAGCGCAGAGTCACGTTGCTGCCCGCGGTGACTTACAGGGCGGGGTCGGCGTCTCGGTCCGAGGAGATATTGATGAACGAAGGATCCGGTCCTTCTGGATGGATGGAGGGGTTCGGGATGGCGAGAGTCGGGGCCAACCGGATCTAGAACCTCCATCTCCCTCCTCCCCAAGGCTCAAGGGTCCCAGGGTCTTTTCCCGCTGCATCCCCATATCATTGAAGACACTGACTTCAACCTCAGGCTTCCTTGTGATCGAAAGGGCTGCGAACGCGACTATTGTACGGTCGTGGACTCTTGCGAACATGTCGCGCGATGAGCAGCTGGTTAGCCTATCCGATCGGATACAGAGCGGGCTCCGCTCCCCTCCTGGGTCC
>NW_011917871.1:0-2401 GCF_000151845.1 Pteropus vampyrus | reverse complement strand
GAGTATACTGGGGAAGCTGTACAAAAGATGGCTGCAGAGTGCCTCAGAAAAAGCTGGGCTTCTGTTATTAATCCAAGATCCCTCAATGCTTCATCTGTCATTCACTTTGTTTCCCAGATAACTAAGGACAAGCATGTTATATCCAGGGTTGTAACCACTCTTGCTGACTGAGTAACTATATTTCCTGGAGAAAGCCTGGCACAGGTGGTCTTTGGCTTTCAACTCAATATAATTAAGAAAGCACGATCGAATCCTGTAGTGTGAGCTACACACTGGGTAAATTTTTATGACAGATGCATCGGTTAATACAATGCTACCTTTTCTTATTGCTCTCCAAAGCATTTTCAATGTCTGGTCTCATCCCCAACACACACACACACACACACACACACACACACACACACACACACACAGAGGCACATGTACACACTTCACAGAGGAAGACAGGAATGAAGCACAGTTTGTGTTTCTGCCTCAGATGCCGCAAAGTTAATTTTAGTTGGAAAACTTCTTGACAGACTTCCAGGAAAATACCACCCAAACTGTGAATCTTCCGTTAACATCTGTCTGCCATTTTCTCAGTGACACCCAAAGCCGGTCTCTAAGTTCAGCTCCTCAAAGCTTCCTCTGAAATTGTCACCTGGATGAGGCTCATGATAACACAAAAGCAGCTGTTACTAAGAGAAATTGTCATAAGTTTGGTGGTGGTGGTAGTAAGAGAGCCAATAAGTAAATGTAAGTACACATGTATGATATGAATGGATGGATGAATAAATGGATGGATGGATGGGCGGATGGATGGATGGATGATGGATGGATGAATGAGTAGATAGGTAGGTAGATGAATGGTGTTCTCTGGAAGTTAGAAGAATGAATGAGGGGAAAGGATTTACCTAGCTCTACCCTCACTTTGCTTTGTGAAAATAAGCTTGAGGTTTCTCTAAACCCTGAGGCAAAGGGGACTCTGCCTGAAACTACTATGTTTAGAGAGGGAATATATTTTAGAATATATTCTCTCTCTCTTTCTCTCTCCATACACACACACACACACACACACACACACACACACACACACACACACACACACACAGACTTTACATCATGGCTCCCAAAGGTAGAACTTTGGACTTAAGATAGAAGTTATGGGAGGGGGATTGGACTCATCAAAGAAAGACTTTTCGGAGATATAAAGCCATCTAAAAAAGAAGTGGTTAAAACTCATAGAAAAAGAGATCAGAGACCAGTGATCAGATTTGTGGTTACCAGAGATGGGGGAGGGGAAGCAATGGAGATGAGAGATGGAAAATTGGAGGAAGGAGGTCAAAAGATTCAAACTTCCAGTTATAAGATAAATAAGTACCAAGGGTGTAATGTATAGAATGGTGACTATAGTTAATACTGCTCTTTGGTATATAGGAAAGTTGCTAAAAGTAGATCTTGAGTTCCCATCACAAGAGAAACAAAAATATTTCTTTTCCTTTTTTTTTTTTTTTTGTATTTATATGAGATGATGGATGTTAACTACATTTATTTTGGTAATCATTTCACAATAAATGTAGCTTAATTATTATGCTGACCACAAACTTACACAGTACTATATTCAATTATATCTCAATAAAACTGGAAAAAATAATACTTGAAAAAATAAAGAGGCAAAAAAAATATGGTTAGAACACTACCCATCGATATAGAGAGGATTATAGTGTCAGGCTGAAATTTACACCAGATGGAGACATTTCCCAGACCTAAGATTTCTGTTTGTAATTAAAAACTTATCTATACTTTGACAAACATTTCTTGAGCACCTAGTCTAGCCACATCTTCTGTGAACTTCTGGGAATATAGAATTTTTAAAAATGTGTTCTTGAGGATTTACTCTCAAGTAGCTAAGATATATGTATAAAAAGATTATTTCGATAAAACTTCAAATGCACAGCAGACACTGGGTGGATTTGAGTCTGGGCTGTCTCCTTTAGACTGAGTGTGTCCTCTCTGGGTCTCCACCAGACACTGTTTTTCATTGGAGGCACCCCTTCAGCTAACAAAGCCTGGGAATTGCAATTGTAATAGTAATATCTAATCCTCATATGCTACCTAATGTGTGCAGGCAATCAGCCAGATGATTTCACATTTACTCACTCACTAATCTTTGCGAGAGATTAAGTGCTTTGTGTGAATTAACCAATTCGATTTTCACAGCAACTTTTTATTATTTCTCTATTTGATAGAAGAGGACACTAAATTATAAAGAGTCCGGGTGGCTGGCCTAAGATCATGAATGGTGAAAGCGACATTCAACCCCTGTCTGGTTCTACGGTCAGGACTTCTCTAAATCTCTGTCCTCCCAGAGTCTCCCAGCGCATTGAGGCAAGTGTGGTCGTAGACAGCTCATGCTGGGTGG
>NW_011917870.1:0-1408 GCF_000151845.1 Pteropus vampyrus | reverse complement strand
CATTTTCTGTCCATGTTTGGTGTCCGAACACGGTTACCGCTGACTTAAGAGGCAGAATCCGTTCTCTAAACAAAGCGTCAGCCGGAGCCAGCTCGCAGAGCAGGGGGAGGCGACCCGGGCGCGGGTGGGGCGGGGGCCGGACTCCAGGGCCCTCGGCCTCGGGTTCCGCGGCGCTCAGCTTGAAAACCACTAGGTCGGATCTGGAGTGAGGAGGGAGGGTTGGTTCTCAGGCAGTGAGGGCGTCGCTTCAGCCGGCAGCGGCGGGCAGCAGAGTCGGCCGGTTCTTCTGGCCCGGGAGGCGGAGGGGGTGGCAGAGCCCTGTGAGGCATCTGCTGCCGGGCGGAGAGGGCCGCGTTTCCTCTTCGCTCGTCTTGAAGCGGCGTGAAGGACCCCAGCTGGCCAAGGGGAGCTGGCGGCCGGGGACTGGACAGGATGAGCGTGGAGTGCAGGGCAGGTGACCTGAGGCAGCTCGAGCATCGTCCACGTGACGAGTTTGTCTCAGCTGTGGCTCAGCTCTCAGCACCTGAGACCCAATCAATCCAGCATGGCGGGATGTTTGCAAGTGGGGGGGCCTGAAGAGGGGGTGCCACGCAGTGCCTCAGAGTGCCAGCACCCCTAAAATCTCCACTGAGGGCACGTGTTTCCATACGGGCAATTGACGTCATCATGGTCTCACGTGAAGTGGCAGACAAACCCCTCTTCCGACCCCGGCCGAGCCACGTGCCAGCCCCTGCAGCAGGCAGGGGACAGACCAGGCCTCGGTGTCCTCACACCCGAAATGGGATCAGTAACGTGCTGCCCCACCGAGCTGCCGTCCGGGTCCGTAGGTGATGCTTGTCCAGCGCTCGGGACCACGTCTGGCTCAGTAACGGGCAAGGACAAGGGTGGGCGAGCACTGCTGGCCACCGGGCGGGGACACGAGGCCAGGCCTGGTCAGCGTGGACGTCCACGGAGGCACTCGTGGCGGCGAGCGAGGACAGTCGCACGTGTGGGGTCAGCGCCAGGGCTGGACACCCCCGCTTCCCAGGGAGCAGATCTCGCTGCCCGTGGCGGTTCCCCCAGGAGCCCTGAGCAGCACCTCCTCCCCGGCCTGGAGGTTCTGTGCTCCCCACCGCTCTCGGAAGTCCCCCTGTCCCTAGCAGATCAGGCCTCGGTGCTGGGCGTTGGGGGGCTTCTCTTGGACAGTTCTGAGGGCTCCTAGAGCCCTACCCACCACTGCCAGGTGTGAGTCAACCCCAGGCCCAGAAGCCCCTCTCGCCGAGGAAGGCCGGGGCTCACGGCATGGCCGGGCGGGGGCCGGGCGGGGGCCGGGCGGGAGGGTCTCCAGGTGGTCACCGAGCTCTTCTCTGTTTCCTGCAGGCTGAGGCCCTTCACCTCCTACAGGCTGCGCCTGAAAGCCACCAATGAC
>NW_011917869.1:0-1272 GCF_000151845.1 Pteropus vampyrus | reverse complement strand
GAGGGCAGGCCCTTCAGGGTAAAGGGTGGCCGGGCGGGAGCGGTGTCCCCAGGGGAGGGTAAATGTGTTAATCCCCAGGGCCCAGAGCTCCCGGGCAGCTCCCCCAGCGGACCCGGGCCCGGGAGTGTCTTGCGGAGTGAGAGGGCCCCTTGCCCACCCAGCCCCCCCTTCGTCTCCGTGACCACGGCTGTGACGTCCGGCCCATGTCACGCCTCCCAGGGGAGGATGGCCGCCCTGCCCAGGTCCGTGTGCGTGGGCACTCGGGGACACGTGAGGACATTTTCCACTCATCAGTGAGACCCCAGGGTGTTCTGGGGGGCACCTCGGGGTTTTGAGCCTTCGCTTCCTGATGGAAAGCCTCCTGGTTGCATCTGAGCGGCCCATGCCTTCCTGGTGGCAGAGAGGTGGACACGTCACGTCGTCCGCTCATCTCTCGGGCTTCGCGACGAGGTCTCGGATCCGCTCCCCACCCCACCCACCCCACCTCGCGAGGTCCCCCCTCCTTCCCGGCAGGCCCCGTAACTGCGGACACAGGTGACTGAGAGATGACTTTCAGTGGGTGGATCGGGCGTGACCACTAGACGCTAGGGGGTAGCAGCAGACCGGAGAGCACTGGGCGCAGCCGCTGTGACCTCCGCGTGGCTGCACAGCCCATGGAGGGTGTCGGGGACGCGCCCCGGAGGCAGATCCGCAGACCCCGCCACCCAAAGGACAGTGGCACTCGGGGCCACCGCGGGCCGCTGCTTAAAGACAGCACCCGGCAGAGAGGGAGGTCCCGACGTTGCACACGCCACTGTGCCAGGCGCCCCTCCCCCACCAGAGACCGCTGAGAGAGCGCCCGTTATAAGTGCCTTCTAGAAACTTCTAAGGAGAAGCCTAGTACGTAGGATCAGAAGAAACTTTCTATTGAAAGGCGATATGAAAAATCCTTTGGCTCCGGTTCTCAAAGTCAGCTCACCAGCCTGAGGGTTTCTGCTGACCAGGCACTCGGCCTGTTCCGAAAACAGGGTCGCAGGTCAGTGACTGGCCTGGGCTTGGCAGAGGCCTCAGTGGTCACTGGGTTCACCCATAGCCCTGAAAGCAGATGGCTCCCAGGATAGCCAGCCGAGTGCGTGCTGATAACACCGACTGTGGCGGGCAGCCTGGAGAACGTGGGGTACACCGCTCGCTCTGCTAACTTCACCAGGGGGCTCATGGGAGGACCCCGCAGACCGTGAACTCAGGAAGAAACACATTTTATTTTCACTAACGTCTTCCCGAAGTTCAGCATGA
>NW_011917868.1:0-5577 GCF_000151845.1 Pteropus vampyrus | reverse complement strand
GTGAGACATACGGTTAGTGGCCGGATGCACCCAGCGGGCAGTGACGTCAGCAAGCCCGGAGGGAGCCAGAAACCTTAAATCAGAGATGAGATCTGAGTGGAGAGTGGAGGGGAGGGCCTGGAATCCCCCAGCAGAATGTTCTGGAAAATGCCACCGCCCCCCACTTTGCAGCCATGGTGGAGTCCCCAGCCCTGGGCACCTCACCCAGCCTCTGACACTCACTTCACTGCCCTCGGCCAGGGGGCCTGCGAGCCGGCCGCAGGGCAGGGGCCTCCCTTCCGGGGACAGGCAGCCCTCACGTCTGCTCTCGCTTCATGCCTCTCACAGACGAAGGCCTGTGGGACACGTTCGTGAAGGACATCCCGCGGGGCGCCACGTCCTACACCATCGGCCTGGACAGGCTCAGGCCGGGAGTGACCTACGAGTTCCGGGTGCTGGCCGTGAACCAGGCGGGCTACGGGGAGCCCAGCAGCCCCTCCACGGCCGTGTCAGGTAGGGGCCCTCTGGGAAAGCTCCTCGTGGGGGGGCGGGGGGGCGGGATGGCATGGTGCCACCGTGGGAAGGAAGGGGACAGCGCCGTGCTGCCTGCGGGCTCACCAGCAAGGCCTGTGCTCCCACTGGGAACAAAAGATGGGTAATGTCACGCCCCCGGGGTCGTAGGGTATGACGGCCTGAAAACTGGCCTGTGGGTTCAGAATGCTGCCACCTCCTGAGGATCCCCCAGGAGGCACCCACTTCCGTCGCCCAGTGGGGTAGTTGGTGGCAGGGAGACGTGTTTGCTGTGGGTGGTGGCTCTGGGCCCCACCATAACAGGCTTCCTGCTTGTCCGGTGCCCGATGCCCCAGCCAGCCCCACTGCAGGAGGCACGTGGGAAGTACTGGGTGGGAACCCAGGGCCACCTGGCACCTTCCAAGAAATAATTTTCATTTTTCTGCTCTTAGTAGACAGAATAAAACATGAGAAAAAAGTGTTTTCTTTCAAAGCAACTTTTAAATGAAACCTTGTCTATTCATCTCTCAAAAGAAACATCTAAAAACGGGGCCAGTCCCACTCGAAATAAATAAAACGCAGCCCCAGCTCGTAGGGCCCTGGCGTGTGGGAGGGTGCCCGCCAGACAGGCACACCCAGCGGGCACCTGTGCCAGAGGTGTCTGCAGGGGGTGGGGCCGAGCGTGGGGTGTGAGCAGGGGTCAGCTCAGAGGGCCTGGTGGCCGTGGGCTGTCCCCACGGCTCATGCGGGGCGCTGAAGGCTGCGGGGCCACTAGTGTCCATCCTGGAGCCAGTACTCTGGTGCGACATGAAGAATCGGTTTGATCAGAAAGTGGTTGTGCTGGCTGGCGGGGCGGCCGAGGGCCCCAGGCAGATGGCAGTGGTGACGGAGAAGGCGCGGGACTTGGGGGGGGAAGCCTGGGGAGAGAGGACGTCGGGACACCTTGGTCCCCCGCTAACCCAGACGGCGTTTGTAAGCGGCTGAGGCTGGCAGACACGGGCACGGAGGGCCATGCTGACAACGAGATCGAGCCAAGCGCTGGGACAGCGAAGTCCCTGGTCGGGGGCGGCCGGGGGCCGAGGGGCCTTAGGCCTGGTCCCCGAGCGGGTAGCAGAGGGCGCACTTCCTTCCTGCCGGGGGGTCGGGCCCCCAGACCAGACAGCGTTCCACCTCCCTGTGACCCGGGTGATGGGCGGTCGGCTGAACGTGGGGTGTGCACCAAGCTCACTGTGTGTCCGTGTCTGCCCTCAGCTCAAGTGGACACCCCGTTCTACGAGGAGTGGTGGTTCCTCCTGGTGATGGCGCTGTCCAGCCTCGTCGTCCTGCTGCTGGTGGCGTTCGCCCTGGTCCTGCACGGGCAGAACAGGAAGTACATGGAGCTGCAGCACAGGTGTGACCGTGCGCCCGGCCCAACTCCCCGCTCCCCCGCCCGCCACGCCGCCCTGCCACGGGCCTCAGGCGATGAGACGGGTGCGCCCGCCCCCGCCCACCCCCGCCCGCGTGGGCCGGGTCCTGGGGCCTGAGTCTGACCCCTCGCTTGACCCTCGCTCAGCTGCAGTCGTGGTTTAGAAGCCGATTAGGAAGTGTGAGCATCGAACAGGTGACATGAACAGGTGACATGTCGCGGCACTCAGCACCGCGACGGCGATGGCCAGGGACAGCTCGGGTTTGGGCGTGGCTCGCAGGAGTCAGGGAAACATGGCGGTGGCCCCGCCTGTCTCACCGGCCACGTCTGGCTCTCGCCACACGGCCCGCGGCCCAGCTCTGAGCCCCCCGGGGGCTGGGCCACCCCTGCACCCCCAGCACGTGCTCCAGACATGGCGCATAGGGCTGCTCTGTGGGGTTTGCTGCTGGGCGGGTATCTGTCCTTAGAGGAAGGGACAGAGGGACATGGGGCAAAGCCAGCCACCAAAGAGCCCCCCACGGCACGACTCCTTTTGTAGGAAGGTCAGGAACGGATGTTTCTGGAACACAGGACAGTGTCACCTCTCGGTGGAGATGCCTGAGCAGAGAGGGTGCCTGGGGGGCCCTCAGGGGGCTGAAACGCCACTGCAGGCACTTAGGATCAGGACGCTTCACGCGCTTCATCACCTCGGTGTTTAAAGACTTATCACAGTTAACAGAAGACCACTTCCTCCCACGACCAGAACATAGCTGCGCCCAGCGTGGCCTGCTCTACCCCAGGCAGCAGCGTCCCACAGCTGTGGCTGGGGCCGGGACATGGCAGTCCCCCGGGGCCACCGGGGCCACAGCACAGGACCCGTCTGAAGCCACCTCCCCATCTCCCACCAGCTCATCTGTCCTAGGCAGGCTGCTCCGAGGCGAGGCTCGCCTGCGGAGAAGCTGCCCCCTCGAGCTGCCCTGTTAGCCCTCTGGGCCCGCAGGGGGCCAGCTGCCAGCTGCATCGCCAGGGGCCGAAAGGGTTAATAACTCCAGGCCCTGCCTCACCACTCACTTTGTAGCATTAAGCGCTTCATCCCTCCGAGAAAGGATTTATTTTTTCTGTGTAAATTCACTTCTAACAAGTGTTCCTAAATCAGATTTTATTCCCGTGGGATTTACAGCGTATGACTGGCACATCGTCTCCCTGAGTTACTGCTCTCACAGAACCCCGCGTCTGCCCAGGGGCCCTCCCCGCCTCTCATCCCCCTCCCCATCTGGAGGGCAGCCCCGAAAAGGCAGGGCAGCCGTGGCCTCTGCGGCCCAGCCTCAAGCGCTTGACCTTGACCAGATGTCTGCCCGCCCACGCCCCCCGCTCGGCCCCTTCCTCCCTGCCCTTCCGACCAGGTTTCCCATCCCGTCCACCCGGATCCCCCTCCCCAGCAACCACATCTCTTATTTACAGCTCTCTCTCTGTTCTGTTAGCTTTTTCTCGGCTTTGAGAGGTGCAAGGCCCCCCACAGAGGCACCCTTGGGCGTTAGAGGTGGGGATGAACCGAGCAATCTACAGAGCCCCTGGAATGTGCTCAGGCAGAGCCCTGCAGGCTGGCACAGCGGGACCCTAACAGATAAAGCCAGGCGGCTTTTCTGGCTGTTGCTGAAACAGCTCGTAGTCTGGCGGGGGAGAGAGAGGCAGACGGAACGAGCGGACGTGTTCGCTCACACGGGAGCTGCAGCCGGCGGAGGGGCGAGCTCGGGAATCGGGCCAGGCCAAGGCTGCCTGAGCCGGGGCCTGGAGGAGGCTGGAGAGGGGAAGTTGCTCTCTCCGGCTTCCTGGAACGTTCTCTGGCTCCGTGACATTTGAGCTGTGATCTGAAGGAGCGAGTAAGCCGGAGGACGTCAGGGCCGGGCAGGCCGGCCCAGGCCCAGGGACAGCCGTGAGGACCTGGACCTTCACAGAGGGCAAAGTGCAAAGCCGAAGGGAACACTTCGGCTCCTTGTAACTCCACTGTCGTTCAGTGGCTCTGCTGATGTGTTTCAGAATGTGTTTTGATGTGCATTTAATTTTTTTTTTTCAAAAGTGGCTTTTAGTGACAGTTGTGGCACCATCGCCACAGGCTGAGAGCGTTTCATCGCCTCGAAGAGAAATCGTGGCCCCGTAGCCCCGTGTACATTTACTTTCTAGTTACTGTTGTAGGCTTATAGAGTTTTTTGAAATGTATTGGACATTTCATTTTCCCGTTTTTTTTTTAAAGTGTGCGTTCTGATGACTCCTTAATCGAACGCTAATCGCACTGGCATTTTGGTGTCAGGCGGCATCAACCCCAAAACGCTCACATGGCCGTTTTGCATCGTGATTCACATGGAGCTTCTGTCCCCAGCTCGACGGGGCACGCTGGGCCGCGCCGGTCGGCGAAGCCGCGGCGGGCCCTTTACCGAAGCCTGTGCCCACTTTCCCGCTCTGACTTCAGGCAAAGGCCTCTCCAACGTGGAGGAGTCCGTGACGCTGGACAACGGAGGCTTCGCCGCCTTGGAGCTCAACAGCCGCCACCTCAACGTCAAGAACACCTTCTCGAAAAAGAACGGGGCCAGGTAGGGACTCGGCAGCCGCAGCCCCCCATGCCGCGCCTGCCCAGGACCCGGACGCTGGCCCGAGACCCGTCCTCTCGTCCGCCGGTCCCGCCAAATCCCAACAGGGCGGGCTGAGTCCAGGAGGGCGGTCAGAGGCCCCTGGAGACATGAAGAGAGGGCAGGAGGCAGCCGTGCAGGGAAGTGACCTGGGGAGACCCCCCAGCGCCGGGCTGGCCTCCCTGTCACCTGGCACGAGGCTTAAGCTGAGGCAGGCTGGTCCTTCGTTGTATCGGTTGCTCAGTGGGGTCACAGGCCGATGACAGCCTCTGCTACGGACCTGACGAGGGCCAGGGGCACGGCGGGGGGCCCCGGGCTGCCTCTCGCCAGAGCTGCCTGAGCAGAGGCCACCGTCCCGGTCCCAGGTCCCCGCCCCGGCCGAGCCCCGGCGGGCTGCACTACTCAGACGAGGACATCTGCAGCAAATACAATGGGGCCGTGCTGGCCGAGACCGTGAACCTCAAGGAGAAGCCTGTGGACGCGTCGGAGTCCGAGGTCAGTGCCCGCGGCCGCCGTTTCCCCATCTGCGTTCTCAGGGGCCACATGTCCTGTCCCACTGGAGTCTCACAGTGACACATGGCTCCCTCTCCAGATGAGAGCACAGGAGCCCCGAGCTCAGACCACAGCCCCCCGCGGCCCTGCAGCCCCTCGCGTAGCCCCGAGCCTGGTCCCGGGAGGAGCGGGCGAGGACGAGGCGGACGGTGACTGCGCACCCCGCGGCTCACGCGTGTGCTGCCCGGCGCTGGCCCGTGCCGGGCGCGTTGGTGCCGGAGGCCACGTGCCGGGCCAGCTCCTGAGCAGCACCGCGCCCGAAGCTGCCTCCGACCCGAAGGCCGTTCCCGTTCGTCTGTGCTCAGGGATAAACCGGCACGTTGTAGAGGTGACTGCAGAGCTCGGTGGCCTCTAGACCCTGGCTGGGGAGGCAGAGGGCCTGAGCCTGCAGCACTGACAGAAACCGGGGCCCCCCGCCCCCCACACTGCTTCCCCTCCCACCAGCCTCGTACTGCAGAGGGAGCTTCGTCACAGCAGGGCCGGGTCAGTCACAGGCTCCGGGGTACGTCCCGCCCGACACGCACCTGA
>NW_011917867.1:0-1171 GCF_000151845.1 Pteropus vampyrus | reverse complement strand
AGCAAATGAGATTCTTCTTTAGATGTTAGAAGTGTTCCATGTTGTAAATAATAACGTCATCGTCTCTTTCTTTGAAAGCACTTTCATTAAGAGCTTCATTTTAATTTCAACACATTTGCATGAATTCATTTGCATAGTAGTGGGGGGTGGCATTTGATGATGATTTTTCATCTTCCATGAACTTACCAGGTGTTTCAATTAGGAAGTTTATAACCCCCACCCCAGGAGCCCTGAAAAAAAATACCTTCTCAATCACATATTCCAAGTGGGGGCCTGTTCTCAACAATCATCCATTTATGGGAAAGGTAGTGACTATTTACTGACTGGACAGATAAAGAGGACATGACTTCTTTCCTTTGACTAGTAAAAAAAACCAAGATGATTCCTTCCACTTCTACATATTTTCAAAGGTTTGGGAAACAGATTCAAGCAATATTCCAGGGCTCCACAGCAGCCATAGCAAGCAGGAGCAGGAAGGGAATTTGGTTTGAGCAAAGCTCAAGGGATAGGAGGCTTAAGATTTAGAATCTATCAAATAAGCCATGCAGGGTGGATCTGACCAGCTTCTTTCCAAAGCACAATGCTGCACTCTCTTTGTCACAAATAGGGGGCAGTCTCTGTTAATTAAAGCGGCGAGCAGTGGCTGGAGCCAGTCTCCTCTGAGGACAGGGCTCAGGTGTCTAGGCGACAGGCAACATTTTGCAGAGATTGGATTTCACTAAAGTTTTTTTCTTTTTTTAATCACATTTACAAGTGCCGTAAAAGCCCCAACTCTTGTGGGGAGGTGTCTGCGACCTACTTCTCCTACCAGGTTGTTGCCCTTAGCCCTCAGAT
Organism: Pteropus vampyrus; assembly: GCF_000151845.1. NCBI lineage: Eukaryota > Metazoa > Chordata > Mammalia > Chiroptera > Pteropodidae > Pteropus > Pteropus vampyrus. The sequence continues at coordinate 337 of NW_011917867.1, read as the reverse complement.
CTGAGGCAGGCTGGGAAGCACCATGGTGGGGTGCAGTAAGGTGGGATGGCAGGGGACCTGAGATAGGATCTGGCAGTCGGCATTCAGCCTTGGCTTTCCCATTTGCTAGGCCTTGTGATCTTGGACAAAGCCTTTAACCTCTCTGAGCATCAGCTTTCCTGGGACCTGAGCAAGCCAATTCTGATTTAGTGTGTAGAAATATGCCCAAGCCCTCTGCACGTGTCATGACAGCAGAAACTCTGTCTTTGTCCTTAAGTGTTTCTTTCTCTCTTGGTTCAAGACAGGTGTTGCATAAAAGATCTTAATTTGGTTATTAAAGCAGCCCGTAATATTTTTC
>NW_011917866.1:0-1429 GCF_000151845.1 Pteropus vampyrus | reverse complement strand
TGTTTTTGATTAGTTTGTTCTTTTTGTTCCTTAGATTCCACATATAAGCTGTAAATCATATGGTATTTGTCTTTATCTGTCTGACTTATTTCACTCAGCATAATAACCTCTAGGTCCATCCATGTCGTTGCGAAAGGTAAGATTTCATTTTTTTTAATGGCTAATATTCCATTGTATATATGAACCATATTTCTTTATCCAGTCATCTGTTGATGGGCATTTAGGTTGCTTCCATATCGTGGCTATTGTAAAATGTGCTGCCATGAATATTGGGGTGCATAGATCTTTACGAATTATTGTTTTGGTTTTCTTTGGATAAATACCCAGAAGTGCAATTGCTGGGTCAAAAGGTAGATCCATTTTTAAATTTTTGAGAAACCTCCAGACTGTTTTCCATAGCAGCTGTACCAACTTGCAATCCCACCAACAATGTATGAGGGCTCCCTTTTCTCCTCATCCTCGCCAACACTTGTTGTTTTTTGATGTATTGATGGCAGCCATTCTGACAGGTGTGAGGTGATATCTCACTGTGGTTTTAATTTGCATTTCTATTATTATTATTATTATTATTATTATTATTATTATTTGGTTGATTCTTACTAGAGAAGATGGAACACATGTGAATAAATGACTAACATGAGCTCCATAGGTAATGTGAGCTGGGAGCGATTTTGGGGAGTGCACTGCCTGCCAGCTGCACTCCCCCCTAACTCTAGGGTGAGAATCCATCCTTCACTAATTGGATGAATAGGAGACAATTACAACACCAGAAAAGACTAGGTAGTAAGAGTCAAAAAAAAAAATCAAAGATTCAAATTTGAACAAAACACAAACAAACAAAGACTGACTGTCCCCACTCCTTCATTGATCGCATATTTATTGGGTGCCTGCTACGTGTCAAACACCGAGGGTAGCAACTGGGTGTCCGGTCCCCAACAGTGAGCATGATGAACAAGAACCTGTCCTCACGGAGTCCTCATTCTCATGAGGAAGATGGTAAGCAAAACAAAACAAAAACAAAAACAAAACAAAAAACAAATAAATAAACCCACACCTTGATTTCAGGCCATGCAGTCCCTTCTGGCACAACCCTGGCTCTCATCACAAGCCAAGCAACACGAGGACTCCGAAGGCCAGAACTCAGAGCCATAGAAGACTGGGATGGCTTCCGACTGGGCCAGCCATATTTTTGCCATCAGGGACTAGAAAAATGCTGGAATGTAGTCCATGCCAAGGAAGAGTTTGCACCCTCACAGTGTATCGTTCCAAAGCCTCCAGGTTTCCTTCCGCTTCCGTTTCTCCCCTTGGTTGGGCCCCTTCCCCGTGCTCTGCCATCTTGTGGTTCCTATGCTCGCCTCCCTGCTTCCTCTACCTCCCCTCGCTCTGCAGCCGTGGCTGTCCTCCTCGTTCCTGCTGAAATGACCTTTTC
>NW_011917865.1:0-1118 GCF_000151845.1 Pteropus vampyrus | reverse complement strand
TATCGGTAGTGGCTGGACAGAACTTCCCCACCTCAAGAGAGGCAGAGTCTCGTGGCAAGTGTCACGCGCTGAGTGTGGCCTGAACCCTCGTCTGCTCCCGAGGGACCGAGAGAAAGGAGAAGTCATCTTTATTCATGACCTGAGGAAGGGGAATGCGGGGTGAGCGCAGGTGGCTTCTGCCTTTTGGGGCCGTTTCGGTGACATGAGCTGGAGAGCAGCTGTCCCTCAGCGCTGAAGCTCCATTGCCCGAGGAGCTGGCTCCCCTTCGCCGGAGGGACCAGGGCAGGTGATTGAAGCTTCTCAAAGTGGCCCCAGCAGCGTTCACTCACAGAAGCTGAGTCAGGGCACCTGTCGGTCAGTGGGCTCTCGGCGTGACAGACGGCAGGGACCATGGTCTGGCAGATCGGTCGTCAGCCACTGTCAGGGTCCATCAGAGACCCACCCTGGTGACGTGGTGGCCACAGGGAATGGGACATCCACGCGATCTTCCTGGCCTCACAGCCACCAGTGTCACCAGGACTTACAAAGGACCAGCTCAGCCATCCCAGTTCACGGTTTAGATAGAGTGGAGAGTGCTTCTCCAGGCCCAGGGCCGCCGTCGATGCTTGTGGCGGGAACAGGGACCGCGGCCTGTCATGGAACTGTCTGCAGCAGCTCCTTAGGACCCGTTTCCTGGATGACATTTGTGCTGTGGGGGCTCATGTCCTGCCAGAGTCTCTTCTCTTCTTTCAGAGAGCAGCCCTCTCGCGACGATGCTCTGAGATTCTGTTTCTGGCTTAAGAGAAATCTGGGAAAAATAAATAATTGAATTTTTAAAAAATTGAGTGGTCTTTGTCTCAAACTGGTTCGTTTAAACTGATTCTATTAAGGAACTTGTGTAAATGCTGAAATGTACTGCCGTCCATTGAATCTTGGAAATATAATGGGATTTGTGACACATTTTCAAGCGTTGAAACTGGAAACTCTCTCTCTTTTTTTTGGAAGATCTTTTATTTTTATAAGCATTTTTTTCACACTTCCATCCCCTCCCCTTGGCAACCACCAGCTGGTTCTCTGCACCTACAGGTCTGTTTCTGTTTTGTTTTGTTTATTCATTTGTTTTGTTTTTACGTTCCATG
>NW_011917864.1:0-1729 GCF_000151845.1 Pteropus vampyrus | reverse complement strand
GCAATGCCGAGTCTCCCCGCCAAAGAACATGGATCGCTTTCCGTTTACGTAGTTCTTCGATTTCTTTCAACAGAGTTTTGTGATTTTTCTCATGTGCATCTCGGGGTGTGAATGTAGGTGGTGCTACATTTTAAATTTCAAATTCCAGTTGTTCATTGCTGGTATATAGTAAGTCGATTGACTTTTGTACATTAAGCTTATATTGTGCAACCTTGCTGTAACCAATATTTGTTCCAGGTCAATTTTTAGTTGATGGTCTGAAGTTTTCTACATAGATGATTATGCCATCTGTGAACAAAGATAGTTTTATTTATTCCTTCCCAGTAGATACACTTTTTAGTTCGTTTCCTCATCTAAATGCATTAGCCAGGGCTCGCAGCCCGATATTGAAAAGGAGTCGTGAGAAGAGACATTTTTGCCTTGCTCCTGGGCTTAGCAAGGAAGATTCCAGTTTCTTTCCATTAAATGTGTTAGTCGAAGATGTCCTTTATTAATTTGAGGATATTCCTCTCTATTTCTAGTTTGCTGACAATATAATTTTAATACTTAAAAAAGTGCAAAAACGTACTGCATGCAATTTCATTCTGATTTTGTGAAAACTGTATTTTACATTGGCAAAGAGGTGTGGAAGGGAATACGCATAATTAGAAGTAGTCACTTTTGGCTGGATAATGGGTATTTTCTTAGCGTATTTCTGTATTCCTTGAATGTGCCCCTATAAACCTTGACGGATTTTTTACCTTGGAAAAATAACATTATGGAAAGTGATTAGGTGTCCTGGAGAGACGGTTTGCGGACAAAAAAAAAAAAACCAAAAACAAAAACAAAACACATTAGCGGCTGCATTCAATGGAAATCTAGGAAGAGCCAGCTGATTCAGTAACTGTGTTGTCAGCTAAGATGTAAGCGCTCTGAGGGCCACGTGCGACCTGGAGACACCGCAGCGAAGTCAGTCCGCTCAGCTGCGTCTCTGCTTTGCCCACGAAGTGCCGTGTACTCATCTGGCGTCCCGGGCATGATTTTCTTAGGTATGGAACCGGGCTTCTGTCTTCGCAAGTAGTTTAGCTCGTCGTCTTAGGAGAGGAGAGAGAGAGAGTGGGAGCCTGAACTGCTGAACCGGGAGCAGTAGGACCCGACAAGGCGGGCGAGCGGGGCGGAGCGCGCGGGGCCCGAGGTTGCTAGGCGGGGCGCCGCTCCCGAGCCCAGCGCACGCCGGGGCAGCGGGAAGGGGGCAGCAGCGCCCCCGCCTGGCTCCTGCGCCCCGGGCCAGCGCATCCCGCGCGCCCAGGTGCTTCAAGAGCGCTCCCAGCTCCCGGCGCTCTCCCGAGTCCCCGGCTCCCGCGGCCGCGGTGCGCTGGGGCGGCGGCGAAGGCGACAGGCGAGAGGCTCGGTGCCCGCACGGCCCTGTCGCCTCCTGGCTGCAGCGGGCTCGGGGACCGGTCGGAACCGGGCTGAGTCGCGCCCGCGCCGCACGCCGCGGAGGGAGGCGCTGGGGACGGCGGCGCGGGCGCGCACGGGCGGCGCGGGGCGGCGCGGACCCTCGGTGGGCAGCGCGCCCTGCTCCCCGGTCGGTGGCCGCCCGCAGCTCCGGCCGGCGGCGCCTCCGCTCCGAGTCTGGGCGCTCCGGGCTGCGCTCCGCCGCTGCCTATGGGCATCCGAGAGTTCCCCGGCGGCGCGCCGCGGGGCAAAGGCATCGCCCGTGTGAGTAGTGCCCGGTGGGGCGCGCGGG
>NW_011917863.1:0-1648 GCF_000151845.1 Pteropus vampyrus | reverse complement strand
TGGTGGCATTTCTGAGTAATGTGACAGGAAATAGAGTTGCTCTAGGTTTACTGCCTTGTTCCAGTGCAGAGCCCTCAGGGGCTTCTGGTGATCTCTTCCTTCTCTTGTAACCCTTACTCAGGCAGAAAGAATGAAAACAGAGGCTGTGAGTACATCTGTTAAAAAAAAAAAAAAACAAAACTAGGAAAATAGACTTGGTAGATTTAGGTGCCCACCTGGCCTATCAGAAGTAGTTCAACTTAATTCTTTTTAATGGCCAACAGGTCTACGGCCATGCCACCCTGAACAAGCCCGATCCCATCTGATCTTGGAAGCTAAGCAGGGTCAGGCCTAGTTAGTACTTGGATGGCAGACCACCTAGGAAGACCAGGTGCTGTAGGCATAAGAAATTTAAAAAAATAAGGGATTGTAAGCTGTCAAGGTCCTTGTAATCTGTGAGGTCAACCAAAATTTGCCTCGCCTAAAAAAATAAAAAAAATAAAAATAAATAATGGCTGAACAATTTTATATAACATTCACACATTAAAGTTATTTATTCTTTCCAGAATTGATATACTTTTTGATCCTTTTTTGCTTTTCATTTTTCTAGTGAATATTACTAATATTTCTGTTCTTGGCCCATTTTTGTACTGGCTCGTCTCACCTTTTCTCAATTATTTCTAGTTCTTCATACATTATTGATAGTGTTCCTTTTTCCTTTTAGGTGTGTCTCTACCTTTTATTTTAAGGCTTTTGATTGTAATTATATTCTTACCTACTTATTTCCCTTGATTTTTACCAATGTGATATGCAAAAGTTGATTATCAATAAAGTTGAATTTCTTATATGTTTATTTGTTGTAAATTTCAAATAGATATCTTTTGTCCATTTTTGCATGGGCTATTTTTCTATTACTAGTTTGTAGGATTTTTTTCTGTATTAGGGATATTAACTCTTTTGCTCATCATTTGCTACAGATATTTTCTCCCATGTATACACACATATATATGTTATTTATATATATTTGTAACATATATATTTTTCATATAACAAAAATTTAAAAATATTTTGTTTTGTCAACTTGTCATATTTTCTTCCATGTTTTTTAGTTTTGTGTCATACTTAGATAATTTATACCTCACTCCAAGATCCTAAATAAGATCATGTAATAAATACACTTTTATAGTTTTATGTAGCAGGTTAATGGTTTCGATTAGTGTTTAAATTCAAAATTTATTACAGATTTATTTTACTATGAGGTAAAATCAGGTTCTCTAACCCCCACATAGGGAGTTTTCCTGGTGTAATTTATTGGACAGTTTATTTTTTTATCACTTAATATAACTTTTTTAAAAGGCAAGGACCCTCTAAAGCAGCAGTCCCCAGCCTTTTTGGCATCAGGGACCAGTGCTTCCATGAGAATCTAATGCCTGATGATCTGAGGTGGAGCTGAAGCGGTGATGCTAGTGCTGGGGAGCTGCTGCAAATACAGATGAAGCTTTTGCTCGTTGACCGCTCACCTTCTGCTGAGCAGACCAGTTCCTAGAGTTTGGGGACCCCTGCTCTAGAGATGAGATAAATGCCTGTCCTTATCCTAGAGTGGCCTGTACTACAGTTTGTCTTATCAACACACTTTTTTATAAAATAAAAGCATTAAACCCCTGTAAAG
>NW_011917862.1:0-1970 GCF_000151845.1 Pteropus vampyrus | reverse complement strand
AAGGAAGGAAGGAAGGAAGGAAGGAAGTTAGGAAGGAAAGTAAGGAAGGAAGGAATCTACTTTGGATTTCTCGGCCACTGCCTGTTCCAATCTACCCCTCACCCTGAAGTCAGAGTGACTTTTATAAACATAGATCCCTCTGACCAGGTCTTTCCCTCATGCAGAATTTGCATTGCTTCCCCACACTCTAAGGAAAAGGACCAACTTTCCCCCAAAATGGGCTTATACAATATGGCGCCTCCTCTCACTCAAGTCTCAAGCACTCCCTCCAGTAGTTCTCACGCAGGACGGCCCTGAACCCACCACACACATTCCCTTTACCCCCTGGGCCTTTGGAAATGTTTGGAAAGCTTTGGTTGTGACTGTGGGGTGCTAGGTAGGAACAAAATGTAAACTGTGCAGTGTAATTGGGGAGTAGGCAACGTTTTATAACAGTCCTGGCCAAAATGCCAATAGCAGCCTTACTTTAAAAAATCTGAGCCCCTCTATGTCTTTGTTCCTACAGTATCCCCTGCCTAAAATGCTCTTCCCCTCAATCCATTCCACTTGACTTTCTCATCTTCAAAGGCCGAGTTCAAAACCGATCTCCCCTCGGAAGGCTTGCAGACCCCAGCACTCTACCACCAGCAGAACTGGCAGTTCTTTCTTAATATTCTTGTGAACTGGCCTCTGCCAGACCCTGGATTATTCACAGTGGATTAGTTGGCACTTCTGCCTTCCCACACCCCAAGGGCTGAGAGAGATCAACCTGGTCTTTTCATCCTCAGAGCCTAGCACAGTGCCCAGGACTCAGTGAGGCTCAATTCATACTGAATGAAGGAGGGAATGATGACCTCTAGTTTTCTTTCCCGTCCATGAGCACATGTAAACCGAGTCTGGAGGGCAGGAGTCTGTCTTCTCCAGGAAAATGCATAGGAGTTGCAAGATTTACTGAAATCACATTGCTGCCAGCATTCTCGGGCTTCACTGTGAGCTGTGTTGCCGAGACGTCTGCTCTTCTCTTTACTCCGTGTGTGTGTGTGTGTGTGTGTGTGTGTGTGTGTGTGTGTGTGTGTGTATTGAATTATTTTTTCTGGGTCATTAAAAGTTGTTTGATTTGGTTAATGCCTTATTTATTTAATAATAGATTCCACCCTGGAAGCCAAGTTCAGGAACTAGGAGGCAGGGTTGCTATTTCTTTGATAGAGATCTCCTTGGCTGCAGTAATCTTAGTCCAGGCATGCTCTAGGAAACAGACTCAAATTGAAAATTTGGATTCCTCAGGGAGGTGCTATAGTGGTGGAGACAGACATATAAATAACTATACGAAGCAGAAGGTTTTCAGTGCTAAACAGAGGGACAGGCACACTACTAGAATAGAAAAAGTGCTAAATAACATGTGGTGAATGAATAGAAACCAGCAATCGGTTTGAGAGTACAGGAGGCAGCAGAGACACAAGTTATTCATATAATGATCATCTTTGTGTTAGTTTAAGAGGCTGCCCAAACTGTGATTATGACATTTGATTATTGTCAGACATTAATTAGCTACCAGATTCATGCCCTTCCATCCACTCTGCACACTGCTATGAGGTTAATACACTTCCTTCCTTCCTCCCCCCTACTTAATTTTCAATAGCTTCACATAATCTACAGACCAAAGTTCTTAGCCTGGCTTCTGAGGGTCTCCCCCAACTTTCCGATGTGGGCCACACCCTCCTCTCCATCTCCTACCCCTGCTCTGCATCAACCTTCCACTCTGGACAAAGTGGTCAACTGACTGTCCCCCAAACATGATGGAGAGGCCCTGTCACATTCATTAATTTGATCATGCTGTCCTCATTATCCAGAACAACTTCCCTATTCTCTCAATTCCTCCAAATCCTGCCTTTTTCTGCTTCAATTTCCCCTATATACTCACTGAGTTTCTCAATGTCAAGATCCTCCTAAAAGGCACAGCTTATTTTTTCAGCCAGGTCAGAGCTTGGTGA
>NW_011917861.1:0-1300 GCF_000151845.1 Pteropus vampyrus | reverse complement strand
TCAGTGGGGAGTCACAGGCCCGCTCCTTGACGACAGAGCCAAGTGACTGCACTGTCTAAATTAAGGGCACGAGGACTACGATCGCCTTAGTCCTATGATTTTTACATGAAAGTCGGATCCCCAACAAGGTTCTGCGGGATTGGAGGATGGAACCCATTAAGCCATTTGGCAAACAACCCCATTCGGCTCGGGTTCTTGGCCAGCCGTCTGGGAGGAGCTAAGGAGTGGGCATGGCCTTCACTTCTCGGCCTGGGCGCGCCGCTCTGCGTGTGAGGAGTGTGCCACTGAGCGGGCAGGCCCCGAGGTGGGTCCCCAGTATCTGTGCCGTGGTGGGCGGCCCTTCCTTCATTGAGGCCTTTGACTTGCGCCTGGCCCTAGAACAAGGAATAGGCAGTGGGACGTCACCTCCGTCGCTGGGAACAGCGGGCTGCAACTTTCGAGTGGCTGGCAATGCCTCCCTATTGCCCCCTCAGCTTACATCCCCTGGTAGGGCTCAGTCATGCAGGAGAGGCTCAGGGGACAGGAACTGGGGATGGCCTCTGGTCACGAGGCAGCCAGGGGCTGAGTCTCAAGGAACTGCCCCCTCCAGCGACCGGCCCGCCGTGTGCAGCCCACTCCCAGGCGAGCCTTCGCGGGAGGCCGGGCGGCGGACGCCCGGGTGCAGCGTGCGGGAGACCGCGCCGAGCATCCAGCCCCGCCGTGCGGGGCCCCGGCCCACAGAGACGCGCCGCGCACGCGACGGGGCAGCAGCGTGTCACGGCGGTGGCCAGGCGGCTGCTTGTATTTACAGACCGTTCTGTCCCCTTCGTTTCTAAGGCAGAAGGTCAAGGAACGCGGGGCGGGCCGCGCTGCTCATGCTGGAGGCCGCCTCCCCCACTTAGCAGCAGGCGGGCTCGGACCCGCGCCTCCGTCTGCTTTTCGTTTTGCTTCCCTCGCCTTTCTCGTGGCACAGCGTGCGCCTTGGGGTACCCCTGTGGGGACGCGCGAGTTGACGCATGCGGGTACCCAGGACCGCGCCTGACAGCGCAGGGTGACGCGAGGGGCCTGCAGTGCTGCGGCCTCGGACGCGGGAGCCGGCTCTCCTCGGGGCGCCCCGCGCGAGTGGACCGGAGGGCCCCCGAGGGCGGGGCGTGGCGGGGTGCAGCGATCTTGCTCCCCTGCGACGGGGGTGGCTGTCTGAGGTGCTGCACCTCCTGCCAGGGGACAGTTACATGCAGAGGACGCTTCGGCTGCTGCGGGGAAAATGCCCACTGTAGTGCCGCAGATTTGATGCTCGGGATAAGCTCCGTTCTGCGACACC
>NW_011917860.1:0-3945 GCF_000151845.1 Pteropus vampyrus | reverse complement strand
GGATTTGAAGTTTTAGAAGATGCCAGTTGACAAATAGCTCTCTCTATAGTTTCACTATTTCCACCCATAGAGTGATAGACTAAGTTAAAAACATGAGCTCTGGTGTCACCGGATCTGAATCCAAAACTATGTGGCTTCAAACAAGTTATTCCTTCTCTCTGAATTTCCTCCTTTGTAAATCAGGAATAGTCATGCTTACATGTGGCTCCTGGGCGTAAAGTACATTAACAAAAACTGTTGGATACTATTAATGTTGTCGCTGTTATCAGCTCCCGCAGGGAGTTCTGAGTGACTCCATCCCTGTAACCCTGGGCACAACAGACTGGACGGGACTCATGGACAAGACAATGGCTGTGTTATAAAATGGGTCACGTTTTATCATCCATAAAATAAAACCCATCTGACAGGGTTAATGAGAAGATTAAATAAAATTAATGTATGTAAAAGTGCTACATTAAGCACTCAGTAAGTGCTATATGATACATACACTTAATTGCACACACTTCCGTGTACTTGGTACATTCTGTGTGAAGTAAGGAGGCAAGAGATGGCACTATCTAGGTAGGCAGAGGCCCAGTCAATGTTAAGAAGTTTAGATTTATCCCAAAGACAATGGAAAGCTTCAGAAGAAAGCAGGCAGGAGACTGGCAGGATTTATGCTTTAAGAAGCTCCCACTGGTTGTTGTATGAGAAACAGATTTAGAAGTGAGACTGGAGGCAGGAAAGGCCAGCGAGCAGGTTACTGCAATAAATCAAACCTGTGGCAGAGGGCACGGAGGATTCTGGATAGAGAGGTATTTAGAAGGAAAACTGACAAGATCACTTAGATGCTGGTGGTGAACTGGAGGTGAGGAAAGTTGTATCGGGTACAGTAAGGAACGGAAAAAGCTGCCTCATTTCTTTCTAACAGAAGTTCTTAAAGTATGTTCCCTGACCGACGCCATCAACATCACCTGAGAACTCTTAGAAATGCAAATTCTCGTGCCCCACCAAGAAACTCTGGGGATGAGGCCCAGCAATCTGTTGGAACGAACTCTCCAAGTGGATTGTGATTCAGACTCACACTAAAGTGTGAAAGCCACTGCTACAGACAAATGAGCAATGAGCCGCCACAGGAAGAGCATCTTCCGGCGATCAGGAGGGGATGTCAGTTCAGTTGGGACTTAGTGAGTTGGAGGTGTTGGATAGCAGATCTGGCGCTTAAGAGAGGTCTGGGCTGGAGACAGAAACGAGAGCATCGTCTGTGTACAGCGGGCAAATAAATAAGTGAACTAGCTCCCTCGGAGATGGTTCAGAATTAGCAGGGAAGCGAGCCCAGGGCAGAACAGCAGGGAACACCAGCATTTCAGAAAGCACAAGTAGAAAAGTCGGCAAGGAGACTGAGGCATGGTCAGAGAGGGCAGAGAAAAACCAAGCTAATGTGGGGTCAGAGAAGCCACGGAAAGCAAGCGTTTCCATAGGGAAAACATAGTCAGCAGTGTGGCCTTAGTGACAAGGTAACAGACAACCTAGTGAGAATCATTTTAAAGAAGGAAACGGAGTGAAGTCAGAATGCCGTGCATGGGGAACTGAGTGGGAGGCGGACTGCGGACGTGCGGTGTGGACCGGGCTCCAGAAGGCTGGCTGTGAAGGAAGGGAACCATACAGGGTGGGAGAAATCACGACCAGGCTTTAATTTATTTTTTTAAGATAAGGGAGGCATGGGCACGGTTTACTGCTGATGGGAAGGAACCAGTAAGGAAGGTGCGGTTGAAGAGGGCACAATCAGGAAAGGGAGCGGTCCCTGGGCAGGAAGGGACGGGATACAGAGCCCAAGGGAAAGGACTGACCTCAGGCAGAAGGACAGAGATGCCAACTTCATGGTATCAAAATAAAAGGAGGCTGGGAGGGCTCTAGACACAAGCCATTTGTAAATCTGGCAGCTAAAAGCTAGGGGGCTCCCAGGACAGTCTTTGTTTTCTCTGAAACATAGAAGCCAAACTCATCTGTTGCAAAGTGCTAGGGGGCGTGGAGGTTATGCACTACAATCAGAGGGGGTTCCACAATTCCAGGCAAGGCTCAAATGCAAACGTGATTCAGGCAGCCCTGAACGTGATTTACATACACCGTCACCCTGAATAGGCTCCAATAATCAAATGAGGCAGGCAGGTCTTGTCGTGCTAACGTCAGAGATGAGGGAAATGAGTAACATGCTTGCCACGGTCACCGGCTAGGAACTGGAAAGGGCGGGATTCAAACCTAAGTCTCACGAGTGCCGACACCTCATCCTCTTCGCAAGATGCCACTCAATCTTCGGGATCTGAACAGCACTGATGGAAGTGAGAATGGACAAGAACACATGATTTTGGAGAGATGTGCCTGAGTGATAAGATACTGGGAGAAGTCAATCAACTCTGTTTTGAGCACATTTCGAGTTTGGGGTGACAATGAAATAGAAGTATGATGATGTCCTCTACCCAAGCTGGAGATATAGTTCTACATCTTGGGTAGACAGATGGGTAGAGACTGGGGCAAGAGGGACTCAACAAATTAAGAGTAATAGGACGTACAAATGAATGAAAAGGAAGTTAATACTCAAGCATTAAGAGAGGAAAAAAATCCCTTCATTACCCAACTTTCTTGCATTGTTCTAATTTATAGACCAGTAAGGGATTAAAAAAGGTCCTCTTTGCAGCAGGACTTGGTCACCCTCCTCATGGGGCTGACCATAAGATGGCTTCAGGTCCCTGCGTTGGAGCCGAGCCCTGGGTGGTGTGGGTTTCAGGCCCAAAACTGGGTTCTTCACAGGGCTATCTTCTTAGACGGGGCTCCGCACTGATTCCCATTCCCAGCTGTGAACTGTATTAATTATACCATCCACACTCTCCTGCTTTCCTGAGCACTCTCTGCTCTAAATCTTTCTCTTGCCCAGGAGAAACCACTTTTAAATTTCTCTCTACTAAAGCTTTAATTGGCTTTTAGCCTCATGGCTCCCAAAAGACCCCCAAATGTAGGCACACACACTTATGCGCTCCCGCCTAGAGCTAGCATTAACTTACTAATTCTGCATCTTTTCCAACTGATGGATGATTCCTCCACGAGTTTTTCTTAAAGGCGCCAAGCTTCACATCTTACTGTGATGGGATCGTTTCAACACTAGACGGTGTTCGCTAAAATCAGACTGGTGCTTCTTCGCTTGCCTCCTAAGACAGGCTATCCATCAAAATGTAAATTGTGAAAAATGTGCGAAGCTATCTTAGAGAACTAAGTAGACGATGGCCTCAAAGCTCGGGAAGCCAGACTGGAAAGGTTTCACCGTGTTTGGAGTCTGAAATCTCACATATAGCAAACACGCATCACATCTCTCCTAGGTTCCAAGCCTCTTCGAGCACTTGTGGTACTTCATCCTACTGAACATGTCCAGCGGGGGTAAGGAGATCCAGCCCAGTGCTTGGGCAAAAGGAAAAGAGCAAAAACACGGCTTCTCCGAGAGCTGGTCCTCTTTATCAATTCGTTTGCTGTGACCTTATACTAGCAGCACTACAAGGTGATCACTGCCAGGCAAAAGAAAACAGTTTATAGAACCTGATTCTTTCAGACTGCATCATTTCTGAGATCCATCAGGCCCTCCAGGAAATAGTGCAAGGCACCGCTCGAAAACGGCCCATGTTTGAAGCATCTTTGATGGAAAACTGCTTCTCCTTTATAAGGTAATAAGTCTAGTTCTAAATGCACATCAGACTAATGCAGATCACTCCAGCCAGGTTATATAGACGTAGATGAGTCACTGCTTTTGGTGCCAAACTGGCAATTGTGAAGGTTTTATAATGGATCTTATGTGGCTGCTGTGAAGAAAAAGGGCTCAGGTGTTAAACAGGAGAGTGACTAGTTTGGTCCTTCTTCAGTTTCAAAACAAGGGAAGGAAGGGCAGTCTTTCAGAACACCTGTGAATACAAGACTCCATGA
>NW_011917859.1:0-2446 GCF_000151845.1 Pteropus vampyrus | reverse complement strand
TTTCAGTAAAAAATAAAAAGATATGCCAGAGGAGAACAGTGTCTGTTTTTTTTCCAGTTACATACTTTCATCGTCCTGGGTCTGTATGAAATTCTCCATTTAGTGACAATAAATCTGCGCTATGTGGGACCAGTAGTATTGAACACAGAAAAAGCGAAGGAGATCAGGGAGAGTAATAATAGCACATCCCCACTGATCCATGTAAGGGAAAAACGATGGAGTATTACAGCACATCTTTCTGTCAAAGGTCAAATGGGTTTGGCAAGAGAGGAATAAAGAGTATTTGGATATACTATTTGGACTGCACAAGCAGAGTTCCTTATTGTGATTACCAGAGAAGTCCAGAGGGAAATTTAAGTATTTCAGAGTGTCTTTTTCATGAGACAAATTTATTTTTCATGTTACGCATTATTTATTTTCCTGCTAGTAACAAATCCAGGGGTTCTTTCTTACAGAGACGCTTTGAAATGAGTGATAGTATTACAGACAACTTAGTTGACACATTATATAAAGAGAAGATATTGTTGATATTCATTCTATTCTAGGTCTTAGCATGAGAGTATTTATCTCTAAGGGCTTGATTATAACTATAATTTTTAATTAAAAATTAAAAGTTCATACACATATATTCTCATTGTGTGTCCCTGATTCAGACACAAGTTTAGAGAAATGTACATAAATAAGGTGGTGACTAGGATTTAGAGAGACAGTGACTAAAGAAGAAGTCTAATCTTTGAAAAAAATAATTTTGTGTGAAAATAGAACAAAACATTGTTTAAAGAAGAAAAAAATTAATTGCATACCATGAAATTGTCCCCGTTATTATAATTTCTCTATTTTTGTTACTTTATTTCTATACATGCAAAGATAACAAAACAATAAAAGAAAATCTTTTAATTATTCAAATGTTGGGTTCACTTCTCAGCTTCTTTATTTATTAGCAACACTAAGAAAATTACATGAATTTTCTGAGTATTAGTTTTCTCTAAACTTTTTATCATATTTTATATATATATATCATAATATATATATATATATATATATATATATATATATATATATATATATATATATATATATATATATATATATATAAAACCTACGTGGCATGGTGCTTATAATAGTAAGGTTCAGTATATTTTGGTTTCCTTTTTTCTAAGTAGTTGAAAATTACTCTTTGAATAAATACACTGAAAACCTAAAATAACAAAGCAGGTAGATTCAAATAAATGTATGGAAGCTCTGGTGTGAAGAAAAAAGTAATGTACACTCAATTTTAACACAAAACAAGCAATATGAGAGTAAACAGTTAAATGTATGGTTCTTATAGGAAGAGAAAAGTATAATGCACAAACTATTAAAATAATACAAGGTAATATATAATTAAATGATAAATAGTGATATAATTCTTTGTATAAGATAATAAAATGCAGAGTAATGGTAAGTGTATGGGTCATGAAATATATCATTGAATTGGTGTATTTCAAATAAGGACAGGTGATGAAGAAAGAAAATGGAGAGGAAAAAACTGTAGCTTTATGGGTACATTTTAGGTCAAAGTATGTCTGCTAATATCAAAAAACTAACACAGGATGCATAGGTTATATAGCACACAGTCAAAAATAATTTTATTAGTTCTCTATTTATATGTGGTTTGACCAATAATTTCAACTCAAATTTTCAAAATGTGTATGTAGGGAAATATTATATCTATTTCCTTAACATTTTATTTTTTTATTTTTATAAATTCTTATCTCTAATGACTTTTTCCATAAGCTTTCTTAAATATTTATTTTCTAACCTGAACTACAATTTAGAGGTTCCATGTTAAACCAAATAGCATTATCAAGATGTAGCTTTAGAAAGACTCACCCATAGAGAGAAGTTTCCTGATTCCAATTTTTTTATATTATAGTTTGTAAATTTTCTATTATATTTTGTTTATTTCATAAATTTGTAAATTAGAGAATAGTATAATCATCCCTCATTACTCGGCTTTCACAATTATCACTATTTTGAAAATATTCCTTCAATTATTCTAATTATTATTATTATGATGTATTTTTTGTTTTGTTTTGGTCCTAAAAAAATTCTAGATATGATTTCATTTTACCTACACATACTGTGGCATTCATCTCCCACAAAAACAATTTTTAAAAAAGTAATCTCAACAAAATTATTTCACTGAATACAGTTAATGATATTTATTCAATGTTATGTAAGTCCTGGTTTCTATTCAAATTTCTGTATTTGTTTTATTTGTATATAACTTTTCAACTTGATAAAATATGACTCTCCCTCTACCTGACTCTATGTTTGCTTCATGTATTCATTTTCAGCTTTATTGAGATATAATTGACAAATAGAATTGTAAAGTATTTAAATGAAGCTTGTGACAATTTGATATACACGTATATCATGACAGGTTCCCCTCATTAGATAAACT
>NW_011917858.1:0-2383 GCF_000151845.1 Pteropus vampyrus | reverse complement strand
TCTGTATATAGGTACTCCACATATGTGTTTATGGGCTTTATATACGATATACATACGCCCTAGCAATATCAAGCTGAAATTCGTAGCTCTCTCAAAAGTTATATTAAAGCCTGCAGCTCCTTCCTTTGTTACAATCTCTCTCTGCTGGTTCCTAGCACTGCTATTTAAGTTTGCTGATTGACAAAGAAAAGTACCCTGGAGTTTTAGGAGGTATAGTTTTAAATTTCTCCGTTGATACTTCTTACACTTGGCTTGCTTAGTTTTTGGCCGAAAAAAACAAATGTCTACTCTTCTTTTATCAGTATTTCATCTCTAAGATAAATTTAAGCTTGGGAATAAAACAGCTGCCTCTCAAATCTTTCAGGCTAATGATTTCTTTGGTGGTTAATAGATTAAATTTAGTGTCAGAATAGAAATAGGTTTTCTCCAGACTCACTTCTGGGATTACCTAATGACTTTGCCAGGTGACTTTGCTACCTACCAGGTTTCTTCTCAATCTCTTGAGCCTCTTGACCTAAGGATGTTTAATTTCAAACTATATAGTATATTTCATGTGGAATTTCCTCCTCATTCCTGCCTCAGGATTCCTACAGACTAAAATGTAAAGTGCTAACTCCTCCCCCACATATGGTTTTTGTATAAAACAAAATCGATTAATTACAGTGTAACTTTTCTACAAATTTGACATTTAAATTTATTAATGAGAATTTGTAAAGAAAATTATTTTTGTAACGATTAAATCTGTCATTACCTCTGTAAATGTTCAGAAGGAAAAACAGTTTAAAACATTTTCTTTTTTGTGTTTAAAAATATTAAACGATTGTCAATAATTAGCTTTTGTATTCTGTTTTCCCTTTTGAAAACAAAATTATACTCGTGAGTTGGTGTTTAAGTGAAACTGAATTGTTATCCTATGTGGCCAACATGTTAAATGGGGCTGTTTAGTTAACAATAAAATGATCTTAAGAGAAGAACATGAGTTCAAACTCCCTTGCATGGTATGAGAGGCTTGCATATTTATAAAATTGTTTCGACATCCTTTATTGGTATGTCCTTATAAAGCAGATATTTTCCTACCATAGCGCAACATGGATCTATTCCCTGATATCCATAGTATTTTGCATAGGAGTTCTGTGTCCAGCAGCAAATGGAAATCACATGAAGTTCAGGCAACGCAGTACTTACCTGCGGGACTCTAGAGATTAGACTAGCCTTCCCTGTGCCAGGGCCTGTCACCTCAGCCTGGTCAAACTGAGTGATTATCCCAGCCCATTCTACAAGCCTTGCTTCTCAAACCTCAGACTTCAGCCTAAGAAAACTCTGAAAGGCAAGCAGTTAATCCAGTTTAAGGGTCTCACAAATCATCAGTCAGGCTTAGAGTCGGTTTGAAAACTGCTCAATTTTTTTCTTTAAAATTGCAACCCGCTTCTGCCTTTTCCCACCACACCCTGTTTCCTTACCGAACTGAATTCTTGCCACAGCTCTTATCACCTGAGATATTTATTATGTTTATTATTTGTTCTACTTAAAATGTAAGCTACAGGAAGATAAGTTTTTAGTTTGTTTTTCTTCATTGCTAACGGAGGTATGCGTAAAACAGTGTCTAAAACAGTGTCTAGCACACAGTTGACTTGATATTTATTGAATTAGGAACTTCGATGATATCAAAAAGCATCACAGATTACTTTAGGTCTCTTCAGAGAGAATAATAAAGCAAGAGGTACACTAATGCACAAAACACCAGGCCATACAATCGTATGTTAAAATTAAATATTTCAGTAAATATAGGAAAACAAATGTTTAGTTATGAAGTTTGAATCTGTTTGTTGTAAGGGGGCTGGGTCAGTGGCATGAATATAGTTGATTTTCTTTTGAGTGTTTTCCTTGGTGTTAGGCTGGCAGGCCCTGTGACTTCTTCTGTATCTGGCGGTGTACGGTCCCCCTGTTCACCATACTGCCTGGCTCATTTTATCACCATCTACAATGCCTTAGTGCCACATAACTCAGTGGGCAATGTATTATTTAGACGCATGTTGTCTAACTTCATATTTTGTATGCGCCTCACTTCTTTCTTGCTTCCAGGATAACTTTGTCTATTTCATCCTTATTATTTCAGTCATAAAAAGATTAGGGAAGCAAAGATGGAATGTAGATCAATTTTATTTTCTGCAATTCCATTATCAAGTTTTGCTTGGAATTGGTTTGAAACAGTTACCTAAAATTAGGTTAGTTTGATGGTCCATGGAGTTCTTGGCTGTCATTGTCATTAATGATTAAGACTTGCTGTGGGTTTTTTAAAAATTCCTTTTGGCAGTCCGATCTGTAGAATTGTTTCGTTTTATTTATATATATGGATTTATAACAGAAGTTACATCTTTGAAAG
>NW_011917857.1:0-911 GCF_000151845.1 Pteropus vampyrus | reverse complement strand
CCCATATCGCGTGACGGGCTATAAAATAAAGCGCGTGGAGTCCTCCTGGTATTCGTTAAGTACATGCAACGTTAGCACTTTCAAACTGTTGGCCTGTTGTTATAAAGTTCCACTCATATTCCACGTTGATCTTAAAAATCCTAGGATATTAAAACATTAGGATATCAAGACCTGAGAAGAAGACTCTGTGTATATTGTTTCTTCTTTGCCTACCCCTAGTTTTGGATTAGCCATCATGTCTTCTAGTCTGCTGTCTTTGACTTTCCTTCTACCCTTTTCGAGGATGATTATATTCCTCCATAAAATGTTGTGATTATTGCTAACACATTATTTATCACACTGTGTGGTATTGTCCTATTTCAATGTCTTCCCCATTAGATTCTAAGCTACCTGAGGGTACATAATTTGTTTTCCCTTTCAGTAATAAAGAATTCACTTAGATTTCATTTTGATTCTAGTTCACCTAGAGAGTTGAAAAGATAAAATGATACATGTTACTTGAAATTTTCTAGAAATCAATCTTTCTAGAGAAGTCTGATTTCAAACTATTAGTATCCACTACCATCTAAAGGATGAAAATCCGTAAGAAAAAAATATAAAATATCTCTGAGTTTTTAATGTAGCTAAGTAGGAAAGGGATGAGGTGGATGTATAGTTGGGGTTTGGGGATGGGAGTTGTTCAGGGAAGAAGGTTTCCAGTTTATAGAAAATATACTTTATAAAGTCACATACGTAGTGTAAGTTCCCCTAACTTCTTGATTATTTTTGAAATTCTTCATTTTCTTCAGCCTAGAATCTTGAAATTTTCCTAGAAATGTTTAACATTTGACACACTTTAAACATGCATGCTGAATTTTTATTAGATTCATTTCGTATAACTCCAGTCCTCACTTTTTAAAAAATATTTAAAA
>NW_011917856.1:0-1295 GCF_000151845.1 Pteropus vampyrus | reverse complement strand
CTGGTCAGGCTTTCTCGCAATGCAGTGGGTTAACTCTCCTGGACTCTAAAATAGGTACTTTTTGCCAAACTGCATCTTCTCCCTTTTTCGAAAAATATGTGCTCATCTGCTCACAATATTTGTCATGTTCAAGCTTAAAGCGAACCAGCATGTATACCAAATTTTGGCCAATGGTGTATATCATGGAATAGAGGAAATCCAATAAACACAAATGAGATAAAAGCCAAACTCTTTAATTTATTGACAACTGAGCTAAAAAAGCAGTAACAGTGCTTAATGTTTATAATAAATCCTTGATTCTGAGCATGGCCTGAAAGGCTGTAAATACTGTGTCTCTAACTCCAGGGCCTCATCTCATATCTCTCTCTTTAATTTCAGACCAGTGTCTTTCTCATTATAGACTTAACACAATGAGCTCCCTAATTTTTCCTAGAACATGTTAAGTTTGTTCCAGTTTCATGTATTTGTCAATACATGAATATGTGTGTGTGTGTGTGTGTGTATACTACCCACTGCCAATCTGTAAATTGTACTAGATGGGTATAATATAATTTGAATTTGTGCATATTGAAATGCTATTCTTTTGCTTACATCCATGAATAGCATTTTGATAGTCCACAAAATAAGTGTTTTGTAACTAATACAACTATAATTTATTTTTATTTATAGATAATTTGTTCTTTCTGTCTTGATATTAGTATAATATTCTCTTTATTCTAAGGGTTAAAATATTTAAGGAAGAAATATTTTGGGGATATACCTTTATTTTGTTTAAGGTATACCCTTTAACATACAGAGACTTCTTTTGGGGAAAAGGGTACAAATGTGGCTTCCTCTGGTTGAAATAGATAGCTTTATAATATATATGACACACATTTTTTCCTTTTTTTCTGGACATTCTATCTTTCAAGTAATTGAGCTCCTGGATCAACCACAAGTATATTTTACTTTAATGATTTTTACTTTTTTGATTTCAGGTCTTACAATTTTTACATTATTTATTTTGTTAGTCATGAGATATACATATATATATATATATATATGTGTGTATCACGTGACACACAAAAAAAATAATGTAAAAAGTGCTACATGAGAAATCAAAAAAGTAATATCTTCAAAGCAATATATACGTGTGTGTGATTCGGGAGCACTTTTTTTTGAGAGATAAAGTGTCTAGATAATAAGGAACATATGTGTAATATATATATTAAAGCGCGATATATTTCCATCAGAGAGAGACACATATGCACCTTTTTCCCCAAAAGACGCCCTCTGTGTGTAAAGGGTACCTTTTA
>NW_011917855.1:0-908 GCF_000151845.1 Pteropus vampyrus | reverse complement strand
TCATTATCTGGTTTCTATATCAGGATTATGGCCACCTTAAAGAATAAAACACGAATATTGTGTCAATATTTCTCTATCATCTCGAATATTTTATAATACATAGAAATTACCTGCTTCTTGATGTTTAGGTAAAACATATCTAAAATATGTGCCTGAGCCATTTTGAGAAGTGGGTTTTACTACCTTTTATAGTTCCTTATTATTATAGTAAATTTAAGTATTCTACTTTATCTTAAGTAAATTTTGCTCATATATTGTTATAAATGCATTTCACATATCTTTTTTAATATATTAACTTTTAAAAGTATATAATATATATTACTTGAATGGAGTTCATCTTGCTTCCTAACTAGAGATTAATATATAGTTACATTTTTTTTCTATCTTCTTTTCCTGGCAATGCTTTATTAGAGACTATAGACCTGTGTGGTCCAATATGGTAGCCACATGTGGCTATTTAAATTCATGTTAATTTATAAACTTTAGAATCAAAGTTTAAAATTCAGTTCAGTAACACTAGACACATTTCGAGAGCTCAATATCCCCATATGGGAAGTGGCTACCATATCAGACGGCATAATTACAGAACATTTTCTTTACTGCAGAAAGTTCTATTGGATGACAGAGTCCCCCACATCCCAATTTGTTGCATCCTACAGACTTTGCTCTATATTGCATTATGTTCATTCTTTGCTAGTTTGTAATTTGAATTTATATTTCCATTTTAATGACCTAAGAGTTATATTAAACACCTAAAGTTTTTAATTTTCAAGAGGATAATGTTTCTCTTTATATACATATATGTGTGTGTATACATGTGTGTATATATATGTGTGTATATATATATATATACACACACACACACACACACACATATATAGGCTATTGACTAGTTGCTTATTATTTTA
>NW_011917854.1:0-2149 GCF_000151845.1 Pteropus vampyrus | reverse complement strand
ATAGATGATCAGAGGTTAACATCTAAAATATATATAGAAAATTATACACCTAAATAG
Source organism: Pteropus vampyrus (assembly GCF_000151845.1). Classification (NCBI taxonomy): domain Eukaryota; kingdom Metazoa; phylum Chordata; class Mammalia; order Chiroptera; family Pteropodidae; genus Pteropus; species Pteropus vampyrus. Next base: position 2,092 of record NW_011917854.1, on the reverse strand, counting down.
CACAACAACAACAACAACAAATAATCCAAGTTTAAAACAGACAAAGGACCGAATAGACATTCTTCCAAAGAATATATATGGATGTCCAAACAGGTATGTGAAAAGGCGCTCAACATCTCTAATTCATAAGGGAAAGGAAAATCAAAACCACAATGAGGTATCTCCTCACACCTGTTAGAATGGCTACTATCTAAAAGACAAGGAATAACAAGTATTGGCGAGGATGTGAAGAAAAGGGAAATATTGTGCACTGATGGTGGGAATGTAAATGGAAAACAATATGGAGGCTCCTCAAAAAATTAAAAACAGAATTACTATATGACCCAGCAATCCCACTTCTGGATATATATCCAAAGGAAATGAAAATACAATGTTAACGAGATAGTTGCACCCCAAGGTTCACTGCAGCATTACTTACAATAGCCAAGAAATAGAAACAACCTAAGTGTCCATCAGTAGATAAATGGATAAAGAAGTCATGATAAATACACACACACACACACACACACACACACACACACACACACACTGAATATTATTCAGCCATAAAAAGGAAATCTTGCCATTTGTGACAATGTGGGTGGACTCTAAAGACATTATGCTAAAGTGAAATGTCATGCAAGTATCTCATATGTGGAATCTAAAACACACGCACACACACACACACACACACACACGCACACACACACACACACACATACACACAGAAAGAGTTCTAAAAATTAGATTTGTGGTTACCAGAGGTGAAGGTGCAAGAAGAACTGGGTGAAGGTGGTCAAAAAGTACAAACTTCCCATTATAAGATAAACAGGTACCAGAAACGTGATGTTCAACGTGATGACTGAGTTAACACTGCTATGTGATATACCTGAAAGGTGGTAAGAGAGTAAATCCTATGACTGCTCATCACAAGGACAAAACACCTTTTCCTTTTATTTTTTTTTTTGTACCTATGAGACAACTGATATTAACTAAACTTAGTGTGGTAATCGTTTAATAATATATGTAAGTCAAGTCATTATGCAGTACACCTTAAATCTACACAATGCTGTATGTCAATTCTATCACAATAAACTGGGACGGAGGGAATGAAGATTTTAAAAAGGCTTATATGTGTATGTGAGAATATATTATATTATCAGTATTTCATAATCGGTCACATTAATGCTTTCTGTACCAAGCTTCTAACCATAAGAACAGGAGCAAGAATGTTCTATGTTGGGCCTGCTACAATTTCTAGTTTATAATTCAGTGAACATAAATTATTTGCTTAGACAATGTTGAGCTATTATTTGAAACAATACTTTCCTTTTTCACAGAAACTATCAGAGTTTTGACTATGTTAAGATATAGAGTTAAGTTATCATAATGTTCATATTTATAAAAATTCATATAGGATGCTGCTTGGTAACACAAAGAAAATACTAAATGTTCAAATACACAATGGAAAAGACATCTACTTTAATTCTAAGACCAATTTTAGCAAATCCATACCATCAGCTTGAAATCCTTCATCAAGTCCCGCCTCTGAGAGTGGCACTTCGGGGCAGGACTGGCTGACAGCCTTGAGCTCCAGTCGCATTGTTGGAAATGCAGCAAGCGCAGTGTTTCTCAAAATGTATTAAAGACTTAAATGGAATGGCATGAAACAGCATGGTGACTCTCCCTCTTGGGAAGACAGGGTATCAACTGCTAGAGTTCTCAAAAAACACTTAGTCGTCTCTTTACGACTCTAAGATCCCTCAAAGAACTCAAATAATAACCTAAAATCTATTACTTTATGATTAGTAGGAGTTGTTATTTGGTCCTAAAAGATAAACACTCCAGCCCGTTCCTACCCTATCTTCCTTCCATAATTGCAGACAGCAATGCTGATGTTGAGTGAAAGAAACCAGACTCTAAAGAGCACACACTGTATGATTTCATTTCCAGAAAGCTCAAAAAAAGAGGCAAAACTAAGCTGTAGTAGGCATGCAAGTTTGGGTGGTAAACTAAAGAAAGGAGGATTAGCATACAGTTAGGACACAGACACCTTTGAGGGACATTTTTTCTGTCCTAGTATCTTTCGCAGTAAAAGTTAAAAAAATCCGTG
>NW_011917853.1:0-3165 GCF_000151845.1 Pteropus vampyrus | reverse complement strand
ATATTGTTTGGCTCTCAGATTTAATCAAAACAATTGCAAGTGCATGATCATAGTGAATGTTTCTTTGCTCCGGGTATACATGAACAGTTTGAGCTAATTAGGCCATTAATTTCCATGCTGTCTGGAAGCAATTATGAAATATTTTAATATAAGTCTATTTTCTTGGGAGGTCTAACTCTTTCATTGTCTTCATAATCTATTGTTAACGGATGAAGTTAAATGTAGGAGTCGGGGCCAAGTCTGTCTGAGTCCAATATCTGCCCTCTGGTAGCCGTGTTCTGATGCCTTGCAGTTAAATATTGAACTGTGGGCCCAGCTGCAAGGTCACTGTGGGCGGACTAGGGGGAGGTTCCTAGGGGGCTCTCAGTCCCCAGAGGACAGCAGGCGATCCTCGTTCTGTTTTCTGTTTTGGTTCAGCATCCAGAGCTTTATTTCTTCATGATTCGATGACTACACTTCATTACAGGCTGTGCTCATTTATTTTATTGTTTCTTTCACTTGTTTTATGGAATTTTGGTGATGCCATTAAACGAGAACACGACAAAGCATAGATTGACTTTAATTATTGAGACATGCAGATTTTGTATCCTATTATTGTTTCTCTTGGGGTTATAATTTTATTATATTTTATAGAAACTAAACATATATAAAGTTTTTGGCTAGACACAAATTTGGTTGTATTGTAAGTCTTCATTATTGAGAAGCATGTGGATTTTGTTTTGTAAAAGATATTTAGTAGCTAATTATATTAGAACAGGCAGTAAGTTTACTTTAAAACTTAGGATGAATGAATCACAAGCCTTTCTGTCCTGAGATGCAGAGAATTGGAGGGAGCGTTATTCTCGCTCCTAAAGTAAAAAACAGAGACTTTTTTGAATGAATTGGCAGAGGATCCAACTGACCTGAAGTCTAAGGAGAGGTAAGTGCCTGTAGGAAAACAGATGGCGCACCTGAGGTGGACACGGCCTGCCCTGGCAAAAGACTTCGTGAGAGCAGTGGACAAGCTAGGAAAGGCCAAGTATGAGAAGTCAGGCGTGGGGAACCTTGTGGGCAGAACCTCGCAGGAAGCGTGCCTTCCTCATTGCTTACAAGTCCACCAGGTCACGCCCTGAGCGGCCCTCGTGGAGGAGACCAGGAGGCGAGACAGAACGCAGGAAGTGTGGAAGAAAAACTCACCACAATAGGCACGATCTGGACCATGACACAGGCCGCAGCAAACGTAAAAGAACAGTCATCATTCCAAGTAGATTCTTGCACTGTCGATGGAATTAAACTGGAAATCAGGAACGAAGATATGTGGGAAACCCACAACTGTATGGAAACTAAGCACACTTCGAAGAGAATATCTAGAGAGAAATTTTAAAATATTTTTAGAAGAAAGTTAAATACAACATATCAAAATGCGTGGGACGTGGCTGAAGCTGTGCTTAAAGGAATCTGTGTCATTGAAAGCTTACTGCAGAAAACAGTGAAGATCTAAAGTTAATAGTCTGATTCCACCATCTAAGAAATTTAAAAAGGAAAGCTAAACCAAAAGCAATCAGAAGGAAGGGGTCAGAGCAAAAACCAATGAAATTTAACACAAAAGCAAAACAATAGTGAAAATGAATGAAAATGAAACCAAACGCTGATTCTTTTTAAACATGATTAAAATTGATACACATCTTGTGAGGATAACCAAGAAAAAGCACGGAGAAGACGCGCTTCACCAGTGTCATGAAAGAGGGCACATCACTGTAAGACCCCGTGAACATCAGGAGAATAGTAAGAGAGACTGTGACCCGCTGAAGCCCATCAGTTCAGAACTTAGGTGAAAGAAGAGATTTTGGAAAGACACCATCAAAACTCTCTCAAGGAAAACAGGTTGTGTCAGTAGTCATATCTATGAATGGAACTGAATTCTTGATTATAAACTTCTAAAAAATGAAACATAAGATCCAGATGTTTTTAATGGTGACTTCTATTAAACAATCCAGGAATAGGTGATATCAGTTCTACACACTTTTTTTCCAAAAATAGAGGAAGGAAACACTTCCCAGTTCATTTTTATAATAGCTAGCATTTCTGTAATTCCCAAACCACACAGAGATGTTACTATTCAAGAAAACTACCTGTCACTATATTTCATGAATAGAGTTGCAGAAATTGTCCACCAAATGTTTGCAAATCAAATCCAGCAATATAGAAAAAGGATAATATATCATGCCTAAGTGGGTTTTATCCAAGGAGTGTAAGCCTGGCTCAACATTAGAAAATCAGTGTAATTCATCATAATAAAAAAATAAATTCGTTATAATAAAAACTCAGCAAACTAAGAATAGAATAAAACTCCATCAACGACAAAGTTTAAACTTATCGGGACCTCAGAAAACCTGAGCTAACGTCATACTTAATGGTGAAAGATTGAATTTTTTCCCTCTAAGATCAGACAAAAGACCAGAGTGTCTTATCCCATCATTCCTACTCAACATCATCTTGCTAAAGGTCCAGCTGTTACACGACGAAGTAAAAGATGTAATGCAATTTGGAAAAGGAGGTATAATAGTCTCTATTCATAGCCGACATGGTTGTGTATGTCAAACATCCAAAAGATCCATACACACACATGCACTCATATACACACTCACACGTCCCCACAAATAATAAGTGAGTTTTGCAAGTTTGTAGGTAAGAACAAATCATATATTTCTATATAGCAGCAATGAACTACAAAAATACAGCATTTTAAAATCAGTATCTTTTTAAAAGCCACCAGACGATGAAAATAGGTATATATCTAGTAGGATAGGTATAGGATGTGTATGCCAAAACCACAAATCACTAATGAAAGCAGTGACAGAAGATATATATGTATGTATCTATACATTTTTATATATATATATATATATATATGTATAGATACATACACAGTGTTCATGCATTGGATGACTCAGTGTCATTATGTATATGTATCTATACATTTATATATATATATATAAAAATGTATAGATACATACAATGTATATGTATCTATACATTTATATATATATATATATATAAATGTATAGATACATACACAGTGTTCATGCATTGGGATGACTCAGTGTCATTAAAATGTTGATTCTGCCAACTTTTGATTTATAGATTCAGTAGTATCTCGATCAAAATCCCAGCAAGATTTTTTTT
>NW_011917852.1:0-1400 GCF_000151845.1 Pteropus vampyrus | reverse complement strand
GACAAAGTTTAAACTATCGGGACTCAGAAAACTAAGCTAACGTCATACTTAATGGTGAAAGATTGAATTTTTTCCCTCTAAGATCAGACAAAAGACCAGAGTGTCTTATCCCATCATTCGTACTCAACATCATCTTGCTAAAGGTCCAGCTGTTGCACGATGAAGTAAAAGATGTAATGCAATTTGGAAAAGGAGGTATAATAGTCTCTATTCATAGCCGACATGGTTGTGTATGTCAAACATCCAAAAGATCCATACACACACATGCACTCATATACACACTCACACGTCCCCACAAATAATAAGTGAGTTTTGCAAGTTTGTAGGTAAGAACAAATCATATATTTCTATATAGCAGCAATGAACTACAAAAATACAACATTTTAAAATCAGTATCTTTTTAAAAGCCACCAGACGATGAAAATAGGTATATATCTAGTAGGATAGGTATAGGATGTGTATGCCAAAACCACAAATCACTAATGAAAGCAGTGACAGAAGATATATATGTATGTATCTATACATATATATATATATATATGTATAGATACATACACAGTGTTCATGCATTGGATGACTCAGTGTCATTAAAATGTTGATTCTGCCAACTTTGATTTATAGATTCAGTAGTATCTCGATCAAAATCCCAGCAAGATTTTTTTTTTTATTGTAGCCAATAGATATTTATAAGCTGATTCTGTGGAAGGACAAAGAGACTGGAATAGCCAAAATGTTTTCAAAAATCATGTAAAACCAAGTCTAGCTTACTTTCTCATAAAGTTGTTATACATAAAATTGTTTTGACTGTAATGGGAGGTTATAGGCATTTAGCGGCGATGTATGTTAAAACAGCCGATGTCAGAACTTTTAAAGTGACGGTGATCAGACTGCGTGGTGGTAAAGAACAGACACGTGAGTCAGTGGAACAGACCAGAGCGCCCGGCGATACATTTAACCAGCTGTAGTTATTTGATTTTTAACAAAGATATGACTCAATGGAAAAGTAAAGCTATTTTGAAAGACTGTTAATAAACTAAAAAATAGTTTAAACTATGCTAGATTTATGTCAAATCAGTTTGGTTTTAGAATTATTGACCTGGATGCAGATATTGTGTTAAGAAACCTTTTGTCTTTGTTAATTTGAAATAGATATATAAAGAATTTATAAAAGTTGAGTATCCTCAGGAAAAAGAGAGGTTGATATATGTAATAAGAGTTTGCATGGAAAATGTGAAGAGTCTTCAAATTCAATTTCTGACCAAGTTTGAGAGAGAGAGAGGACGCTGTATGTGCAGGAGTGGGGAAGGCTTTGGCTGGCCGTTTCATCGCGCGGGTATGTAGAGGGAGCTCTGTCTGAAAACTCTGAGGAGTAGTTTATGGATAGATGCACATCCCCCTGA
>NW_011917851.1:0-2625 GCF_000151845.1 Pteropus vampyrus | reverse complement strand
CAAGCATTGATTTCCTGATGGAGGCACCCTCTTGCTCCTTGCTGCTCCCTTCTTGCCTGGAATATGAACCCGAGGTTGGAGGTAAAGCAGCCATTTCGTAATCATGAGGTCACAGTGATGTGAGAATAAAAGCTTCATGCTAAGTATGGTGAAGCAGAAAGACATAAGGGGCCTGAGACCCCTGTGATGTAGTGGAGCAGCTGCACCAGCTTGGGATACCTATCACCAGAGTTCTTTTTTTGGAGGATAATAAATCCCTATTTGATGAAGTCATTGACTCTCTATTACATGCAGCTGAGTATCATCCCTAATTAACACCCCTCAGTCTGCAGGATCTACAGAGCCTCCTATCTTAAATGAGAGCACTATTTCTAATCGAGTACACCGCATATTTCTGTGCTTTGCCCATTTCCGTCTGGGAGCCCAAAGAATCCACAATGGGCACTGCCCATCTTAAACTTTCTGAGAATTCCTGTAGTGTTAAACCTGTAGTTTAACTTTAGCATAGAATCTTCTAAAATTATTTGACCACAGAATATGTTTTGTCTTGGAATTACTATTTCTATTAGTTAGGATAGTGCTTTCCAACTGGTGGGCCATGAAGGGGCTATAGGCATGTTGACCTATTCAATCACTCAAAAACTTAGATGGTTCCCTCTGTACTTCCTGAATTTGGTAATAATTATTTATGTAGCTAAGATTTTATACAAGGCATCTGCTGCCAGAAAGGGTCTGTTATGGCCACATTATGCCATACTCCCCACAGGTGCCCATCAAATCACCTCAAATAATCTGATTATGACCCTAGATGTTTCACATCTGCAACATTTTATTTTGCAAATACATATAAAATATTGAGGTTTCTTTAATTTAATTTTCTTATTTTCCATTTTTCTAGCAGAAGTATGGATGTTATTACTATTTAATGTTATGTTTCCATATTGAAATAATTTATTTTGTTAATTTTCTCAGTTGTCATTTCTTGATTGAGTGAATGACTATAGATTTTTAACACTATCATTTCTCACAGTTTGATTCTTGATGGAATTTCAGGATGAATTATCGTTCGTTTTTAAAAATGAGAAAATGTTTCTAAAGTTAAACATATGCCTACTCTCACACAGCATTTGTAGTCCTAGGTATTTATTTAGCCAATGGCAGTGAGTGCATAATATGCCCATAAAAAGATGTGCATAAGCATGTTTGTAGCAGCTTTATTCATAATACCCCAAATGTGAAACAACTCAAATGTTCAACAGATGAATGAATGAATGAATGAATGAATTATGACATATCCATACAATAGAATATTACTTGGCCCTAAAAAGAAACAAACTATAGCTCCATGTAAAAACAAAGATGAATTTCTCAAATATGATGCTGAGCGGAAAAGCCAGATAAAGAGCACATACATCTATGGCCATGCCACCCTGAACAAGCCTGATCTCATCTGATCTCGGAAGCTAAGCAGGGTCAGGCTTGGTTAGTACTCAGATGGGAGTCCACCTAGGAATACCAGGTGCTGTAGGCATTAAAAAATAATAATAATAATAAAATAAATAAATAAAGTAAAACTGTTAAAAAAAAAAAGAGTATATACTGTATGATTCCATTTATACAAAGTCCTCAAACAGACAAATCTAACCTATGGTGATAAAAATCAGATCAGTGAGAAGGGATGAGGCTGCTTTCTGGGAGGATGGAAACAGTCTCTCTCTCTGCATCTGGAAAAATGCACCATGTGCACTACAGATTCATGCACTTTGCACACCTCACTCTGTGTTTTTTATATCACAATAAAACAATTAAAAATAAAAACAAAAAATTTATATCTAAAACCAAAAATAATTGAAAATAAATTAATCAAGTAAATTATTCAAGAGACTGTAAGACTTCACAGCTCCAGAAAATTGATTTTCAGAATATTTTTATCATACTTAAATATGAGTAATAGTTACATGTTGTGATTTTTAAAAAAATTTTAATTCAATGTGTGTAAGACAGTCTTAGGCAGAACACCTATAGGTATAAAGGCCTATAGTAACCTTAAGAACTTTATATTTAAATAAGTTTAATTTTTATGGGTAATTATTTTCCCACCACAATGGGACAACTTTTTAATTAAAACTAGGATGCCATCAGAATCACTAAACACAGTAGTACAAAAAGATGTTTGTCACTCAACAGGCAATAAATATACCAAGGATGATCTCATGCTGGGGCCCTCCAGTTCTGTCCTTTGGCCCAGAAATCTTATGTCCTGGAAAACTCATCATGTAGAACAAGGTGGCCAGGCCATCTCTGCCTATACCTAACTGCAAGCCATCCAGACCATTAACATTCCCCTATAACCCAGAGTACCTACCTATCCTAGTGAGACCATCCAAAGTTAGTCCTAGTAAGAACCATCCCACCCAAGTGGCATTTCTCAGATTCTGCTGTGGAATACACTCTTTGAGCTACCATCTACTTTGCATTGTTTTCCAAATAGCCCTGTTCCCCGGCTATATACCATATGGAAACATGACCCCTATCAGTTTCCCTGAGAATTAACATGATATCACCATGAACCAAATATTCTTCATAATGTATTTACTTGGGATGCACCAATACTCTGATCCTCCT
>NW_011917850.1:0-1299 GCF_000151845.1 Pteropus vampyrus | reverse complement strand
AGCCACAGGTAAAAATGCACGTTGTCCCACTCCAGACAGCCGCAATACCTCTGTGAGACAACATTTGGAAATTAGGAATCTGAGACTCAACCAAATGTGCAGCTAAACACACAAAAACACTGTTTCAGGAGCCACAGTTTCAAATCCTTGACCCACAATCAATTTTGTGTGGGTTCTAGGGTGAACCAATTAATTTTTCCTGAGGCTCAACGACCTCCACTCTATAGGACAATGATAGCCTTGTTCATGGGGTTGCTATGGGGATTATAATGAGATCATGTATGTCAGAATGCTTTGTCGGCCACACAGCACCATATGCATATATACGCAATATATATATATATATATATACACACACTCACACACACACACACACACACACACACACACACATACACACATTGTTATTGTGGTAAGTGATGAGGAGTAGGGTAGGTGGCCTGTTGAAAGACTCCAAAGCCCAAAACATCTGTAGACCCCCGGCCTGCACTGCTGCGTGTAATGTATGTTTTGCTGCTTTTTTAGATCAGGCAACAACAATAAGCTTTTGCTCTCAATGTTGTTTCCTGTTGTCCTTCCCTTTTGGATTTGTAGACATTGCTTGCAGTCTAGTGTACAGGCAATTAAGTTTGGTGCCCAAGAGACAGGTAGGTGCGCACAACGCCTAGCTTACCTTCATCAGTGTGGGAGCTTCTGCCTGGGCCTGACCTTCTTCTCTGGGTTGGGGGAGGTCCCTGCGTAGCTGTCCTGAACTCGCTCACCTATCCTAGACCCAGACACACCTGCAAATTACTTACCTTGCAAGGCGGTGCCAGTCCTGGGGCTAAGAGCACATACTTGCTCTTGTGATCTCTGCTGCCTAGTAAATGGTGATTATGGCTCTGCTTGCTGTGTAGGAGTCGGTGATGCGATTATAGCTTCCCATGACAGATGGCAGGCGTGTGTTCCTGCGCTAACAAGAACTTCTTGCCGGATCATCAAAATACATTTTCCTTTTTGGGATCGGACTTTGTAGCATCTTATTCCTAGGTCTGAGGGTTCAGCGTCTGTGCTTCGTTGTCAGTCTAACTGCTCTTCAAGCAAGAGATCTGGGAAGAAACACTTTCCGGAAATCATCCGCGTGCTGTTGACTTTCACTCCCTATAGCGTCCCTTTCTCTCTAGCCCAGTAGTCTCTCATGAGCACCAAATACGTATCTTGAGATAATTGAACTAATTGGACTAAACTGGTTTGTCTATTTACAAGCTCCTTTTAGCTTATATATTTACTTAGCTTCAATTCTATACGTGCTATATTAAT
>NW_011917849.1:0-14517 GCF_000151845.1 Pteropus vampyrus | reverse complement strand
AAAAGGTAAGGAGTTTCTGTGGGGTGAGTTTAACTCCATAATCTCCTGAATAACCCTTTTTGAAATTCTTAAGCATATAACCTAACAGTGTCTGTTTGCTCTGTTGTCCACCCATCCTTCCACCTGTGGTCAGTGTCATACACACACTCAGAGATTTGCTTCGCCCATCTCTGGCCACTTCCCTCACAGGCATCTTTTAGGTACCTCATAGCAATTGGTGGCTCAGTATAAACTCCCGACTCGGATCACTGGAGTAGACCCATCAGGGAGATCCATGACACTACCCTAAGCCGTATGAGGTTCGCCATGGAACTGTAGATAGGGGCTCAACTCGCGCTTCGTAGTGAGACCACGTCTCAAGCACACGCAAACACACACCAAATGCACTCCGCCCTCTGCCCTATGTACCTGAGAGGTTACGGTTTCCTTTAACAAATGTAGAGTACTCAGGTGACCTTGGAAGTTGATCAGACTCCCATTCTGTCCTAGAGTGGACAGGCTGTTCCTGGGACCTGGGTCCTTACCATTCAGTCGGGCGGTGCTCCTGGGCTGGTTCCTGTGCCTCTACAAGTTCTGTTGTGCTCTCGGAGCCGCCGCCTGGGTCCGCTGGAATAGTGTCTTCCCTACAGACAATAGGTCCACTGGCGCACCAGGTGAAGTCTGTTCTCCCAGTGTCTCCAGGACAAGACATTGAAGACAAGGGAGGTGAAAACTGCCATCTCCAAATCCTGAACGAGCCCTCCAAAATGTCATAGGATTCTCGAACAGAGAGACGGGATGCCGAGGCTATAAGCAGGAAGCAGCGTTTATCGATCCAGCACCTGCTCAGTGGATTCTTATCCAAAGGCTGAGCTCTGATTGTAACACAGAGGACAGTTTTATACTTACTTGTACTTCTTTATTCCTACACAGCTATAGATATTTCATATAAGGAAGGAGAACATAAGGAGAACATTGATTGGCTGTCAAACTATAAGGAAACCAGCTTAAATGTTTAAGCAGGTTTTTGGACTGCTGTGTTGGCCTGGGCCAGGGGGAGGGTCGGATTGCCACAATACTAATTCTAAACAATGATTTTAATTTTTAGTCTATTAGTAATCACTACATTAGTCATAATATCTGATTTTTGTCATCTTTGCAAAGAGTTTTTTGGAACACAATGTTGTTTTAGGCCCAGTCCGAAAGTTATTTTGCCCTGTTTTAATACTCCAAAGGTTTGAGACATAAGTCATGCAAGGCATTTCCTCTGGGATGGCAGGTCTGACTCCATTTATATATATTTTTTACAAAGCAAAGAAGAAAGAGAGAGAGAGGAAGAGAGAGAGAAAGAAATGAATAAATGAATACTACTACTCTTCTAGTTAAAATCCTGTAATGATGTCCCATTGCCTCTCTGATTAAACCCAAACTCCTGCGAATGGCATAAGGACTCTTCCCAGTCCACCCCTAATCTACCTATTCAACCCTACTCGACTTCACTGTGGGACACTCCTCAGCCCACATCCTCTACTCCACACTCAAAGTACACTCATGCTTTACCCACTGCAAGCCCTTCTAAACCCACACCTTTGCACATGCATTTCTGCCTAGGTCGTTTATTCTTTACTCTCCATCTGGACAATCACTCCTCTCACAAGACATAGCTCAACTGGCACTACTGTGAATCCATTGTGAGCCCCACAGAGTTGCTCTTTACATTCTCTCTTTCGATCATGCTATGTATGTGCTCAGTTAGAGCTGTTGTAAAGAAATCTTTCCTGTCTATCTGAACTGCTAGAAAAGGAAGGGCCATGTTTTATTCAGTTTTACTTCTCAACTTCCTTGCGACCTGATACAGCATTCGGTGAAATAAATGTTTAATAAATAATCTGGGGTTTTTCAGGTCTGCTACCTAGTGGGGATTTAAGCATAAATATGTTGTGAGAAGGGTTTACAAAATCCAAGTATCAATGTGAAAAGTGGCTTATAGTGTCGAATGACCTCAAAAAGAGTCTGGAGGCTTTGTTAGAAATAAATGATAAACATTTATTTAAGGGCATTAGGGTTTGCAATTTGTAAACACAAATAAGCAATACCTAGAGTGTTGTAAAGAAGAAAGAAAAGCTGAGGGTTCTTATAGCATAAAGTACAGACTTGAGAAAAATCGGTCCTGCATTCTTAGCCTATGGATTGGTCTGAGGTGGTAATCCCTTAGATGACATGGAGTTTGGACAGTGAATGTCAGGTGGTCTAGATACATGAACATTCTTTCCTTACTCCTTCAAGGGTAATCTGGAGGTTTGATGGATATCCAGACATTAACACAGGACGGAAAAGTTCAAAAATGTAAGTTCCCAGGCTAGTTAAACAAGAATAGAACTGTTTTCTCATTCTTCAACCTAATTGATTTTAGTAATTTAGCAGTTTACTAAATTTAGCAGTCTGACTATAATGACTCCATTTGATTTCTTCACTCTATTCCTCAGTGGTTAAAAAAAACAAAGTCACCATTTCTCATTTTAAAAAATGGCACAATAGAAAATTAAATAAAGTGGAGCAGGAGAGCCCAGCCTGGTTGCAACACTCAGTCCTTTACCCTCATAAATTATTTTAATCACGGGAGTGAAAGAGGTAAATCCATGCTGGATTTTCTCAAAAATTCCAGTAAGGAGAGAGAAAAATCAAGGTTAGGTCTAATTGAAGGGCCATGTATTTATCTCAAAGCAGGTCTGTGCTTGCATTTTAGGGAAGCAAAGCCAGTGGGATTAATGTAGAGAGGAGGCAAGAGAATTAAAAATGTTAATCAAGTCACATTCAGACTGCACTGTGCTGATCAGCCCTGCAACCAAGCCAGGAGGACACCTTCAGAACAAAGGAAAATTTCTGCTGGATTACTAATAACGCATTCTCTACACCTGTGAAGGGGAAACAGGAACCAAGAGCCAATCCCTATGGCTAAAACCATGGGGAACCTACGGATTAAAGGCTGGGAACGTCCAGCAGGCCTTTCACTCTAACATAGTCTAACCTTTTCATACTACAAACCCTTCTCCTTCCTCACTGTATGTCCATATCAAAGGAAATGGGTTAACAAAGTCTTTTAAACAACTCATAGGAACTAAAGAATGATATATACATTGAATTCCCTGAACACTTGGCCCCCTCTCTACTCACTGTCTTTCCAAGCCTCTCTTGGTCCTTCTCACTCTGCCTCTGAGAGGAGACTACACTCCGTCTGTGGAGTATTAGCCCTTTTCTAATAAATTTTCCTTTTGACTCTAACTTTGGCATGTGTGTTGAATTCTTTCTTCACTCTGCCAAAGGACCCTTTTCTTCTCTCGATACAGGGCTTGGCCTCCCCTTCACTTGGGGAAATTTGCCCTGTCCTGCACCAGGATGAACAATCTTCTTTAGCCTGTGGTGTCTGTGAATCTGAAGAGAATGCTGGGGGCGATCACATGGAAAAATATGTTCCAGTGTTGACTCCTGAACCCCTGCTAAGATATTCGAGGAAAGAAGGTAGGTTTTTTGCCCCAGTCCCAGAAAGCATTGGAAGAAAGCCAGCTCTGTGCAATAGATCCAAGAGAAGGGAGTGCGGGGGGAGAACTGCTGGCCTGCCTTCAAAAATTGGGATGGTGCCAGGCTCAGAGCATAGGGTCCTCCCCAAATCGTCCTTAAAGAGGGAATTTGGGAAAGTGTGGGTCCACCTCCCAGCTGTGCACACCTTCCAGAGGAAGGGAGTGTGTCTTTTATTCATCCAATGCCTGCAGTCTTATCAGCTCTCTGCTTCTCACATTTTGCCCACTTTGAGCAGTGGCTTATTTTAAACTGACCTCTTTGATGACTTATCATTGGCAGTGAGACAGGAGGGCAAGTTTCTGTTGTTGAGTTAGTCGGAAAGGTCAGCTGCTGTGTTGCAGGAAGCAACACCCAATGGAGGAATTCCGAATCTCAGACAACTTTGTTTGGAGGAAGGAGAATTTATTGCTGGCAGAGAGTGTGGGGCATTCAACAGACCCAAAGCACAATCTCCCCTTGGTTAGATTCTTACAGCTTATATACCCTTGCAGTGTCCATGCAAGGGGTGTGTGATTCCTTTGTCTGAGGTTTTAAATGTCCCTCCTTACTCAGAGTGGGGAGGAGGAGCTTCGGGGGAGTGGGGCGGGGAGGAGGCAGGCTGCAGATCCTTGGTCTTATAGGCCATTTGTTTTGTAGAGTCTGAGGCCTTGGTGTTATCAGTACTTTTACTGTATTCTTGAACAGAGAGGTGGGACTCCTAGGCTTACAGACAGAGGGTAGCACTCATTGATGTCAGAGCCCCGCTCAGGGAGTTCCTTAACCAAAGGCTGAGCTCTCCCTGTAACACAACAAGCAGTTCCACAGTCTTGACATTCCTGCACAGCTACAGAGATAGGGAAGGGGCTGGAGAATCCTTGAGGTGGGGAATGCAGCTGTGGAAAACATGATAACTGAAGAGCATAGGGCAGAATGGGGGAAGACAGCAGTTTTAACTGGCTGAGTCGGTTATTTCTGCAGGCCCTTTCCTTTGCATTTTTTTCTTTCTTTCTTTTTTTTTTTTTTTAAACTTTCAGATTCCTCCTTTCCTGTCTCAGCCGGAGCCTGATCAGTTTCACAAGAATATCCACCCTAGGGTCCCACTGATTGCATCAAGGAGGCTTGGGAGACATATCTGCAACAAGGGACTTTTCCTAACACCACACATGTGCAGTAAGGATCAAGGGTGTCTCTAAGGTGACTTTCGTAATTTAATAAAAATCACTCCTGGGGTGCAGATTTACCATGCTAATGAGACATGAGAAACATGAAGAAGCCTGTAGTCACATTGTGCAGGTGCCAAGAAACCTCTGCCTTTACATGGCTTTTACGCTGTCTAGCTTCCTTTAAAACCCTGCCCCAGCTTCTCTTGAGGAGCTACCTGAACCTTTTCTTTCTTGGTGTTGCTTCCCTTGTACACAAGCTTAATAATAAACCTTTGCCTCTTGCCTGAACTTTCTTGCGGTGATCTCTCTTGACTTTCATCCCAGGAGATTGCAAGAACCCAGGACACCAGTAACAGCAGAAGGCAATACTTGCATTCTGACCTTAGCAGGGGTTGACCTTCCACTCTCTGTGTTCATGACTCATAGCATGTTCTCTGCTGCCTGCCCGGTCTTTGTCTTTTAGAAGTGACCCATGACCAGAACAGGTTTCTCAAGTGAGTCTCTGGGAATGTCTGCTACCATTTCTTTGAAAGAACTGTTAGGATATTAGATATGACGAGCTATTAAGGATTGTAATGTTGCTGTTATATGTCATTTGAATGCAGGAGGAAGCAAGAGATTTAAAAAGGTTAAATCAAGCTACATTCAGAGACTGCAATATGCTGATCAGCCCTGCAGCCAGGCCAGGCACCTGCAGAACAAAGGAAGATTTCTCTTTTTTTTCCTCACACCTGTGAAGGAGATAGAGTCTTTAAGTGGCTGCCCTACACAAAATAAAATCATTCAAGATGCAAGGCTTGGTCTCTGTCCCCAACTCTGGGAAATTTGCCCTATCCTGCATCAATGAGAATAACTTTTCTGTTGTTTATAGAAAACACTGCAATGTTTACCCGTGAGGAGGACCAGATATATGTCTTTGATATGTCTTATAATGTTAGGTCCGTGAGGAGGACCAGATATATGTCTTTGATATGTCTTATAATGTCAGACATGAACGACGGGGAGAACAAAGGATTAAGGGTCGGTCTAGAGATATATGTCTTTAGGATACTGATTATTTTAAGCTGGTTATTTTTCAGAAACAAGACTCAGAACTTTAGACCTTCCCCCTTTACCTGTTTAAAGGAATTCAGATAGAAAAACCTGCTTAAAGGAAGGGAGCTATCACCTGAGCACCATAATACGAACTAAGTGTGGCAGATAGGGAGAAATCTACCAAAGCCTATTTATCGGCCTCCCTTCTGTGTCCCATCATTTTTGGGTGGCCCAGCAATAATTTGATTAGCACATGTTTGCTCTTTTCTCCTCTGCCTGTGGATTGCCTGCTTTTCCTTTGAAGTCCTAGATCCCTGTCTCTTTTCTTTGTCAAGAATGGCATATAAGCCTCAACTGCCCAATATGTCCTAGGGGCTCATGTACTTGTGGAATCCCTGTATGTACATAATCTGGAACTTTCTCTTATTAATCTCTTGTGTTAATTTGATTATTAGTTCAGTTAGAAGAATTTAGGAAAATTATTTTCTTCGCCTCCACATTATCTATAAGGAAAATCAAATAGGTGCAAGTAGTTGACTGGGAACTTACTTATATCCTCTGTTGGAGGACAGGGGTTCTAGCTCTGGACCAATCTCAGTGTTTTGCACTATAGATGCGTAATAAATATTCATTTAATTAGATTGGGTTAGTTAAGCAATCGACCTAATCATGGATGGTTTAATCCATTAGTGTAAGTTTTTTCTTTCATTCATCATGGGTTCCAATTGACTAGATACTTAGCCTTTCCTTGGTTCATTCACTGGGATCGGATATTTAAAATATATGGCTAAATCAGTACAAGTCTATCTCTACCAAATCCATGTAATACTGCAAACCATACATGGAAAACAATAGCATTACATAATGTAAATATCACAGTGAAATGTTGCCAGTTATTGTCACCGTTGGGGCCGGAATTCGGTGTTGCCCCAGTGTCAGGGGGGAGGGAGAGGCACAGACGTGTAGTTAGCATTTCCCCTCGTTTCTTCCTCAAAAGACTCACAGGTCATTGAGATTTAATAGTTTTATTAAAAATATATTTTAGAAAGATAAAGAATGCCCCAAGGAGGCACATAAAGATGAAGCATGCCCCAAGGAGGCACATGGTCCCAGCGATGAGAGCTGCAACTGAGCGCCGTAATAACAACCACAACAACAAGAGGGCAAAATGAAGGCCCAGAAGGGCAAAGAGGGTCCAGAAGTGGGAATGTCTGCCTTATATTTTGGCCATGATGGGATGGTTCCAAAGGCATTCCTAGTGATTGGCAAGTGAGGTCATTATGATTGACACCTGGCTGCTATATAACTGCCGAGTTCGCATGTGTGTATCAGAATTCTACTACGATTGGGGTGTTCTTTGGGCGGTCTCTAGGCTGGGCGCCCAACTTAGTTCCCCATGTCGCTCATGTCTGACTAGCTACCTAACATTATGAGAAGAACAGCCTTTCTCCTTTTGTATTAGAGCTTAAATGTCAGCAGAACAGAGTGCACTTATTCAAGGTGACGTTTCAGTTGCTGTTCTCTGATCTGATTGTGGATGAGTTACTGTGCTGTGCTCTAACGTCAAAACCAACTTGTGCTAAACAAACTGAATATGGGTTGCAACGTGCTTTTTGAATGTGTTTTTGTCAATTTATTATTTCCAACATTAGAAAGGGGAATTATTTTCAAAAGTAAAACATAGTGAAACTAAATATTTACCTGCAACAATCCCAAATTTCTAAGTAAAACGAGCTGTGTTTAGTACCTATCATCAAGCTCCTTGGTTAATCTTTATTTCCAATTTACTGATTTTAAATTCAGATGGCTTTATAAACACCTAAAAGGCTCTGTTTACTTTGATTTTTACGTGAGTACTGAAGTCCTGTTAACCTAAGAATAAAAGGCCAAAGTGAGAGGCAACAACGTTTGAAATTCAATATAGTAGCTATTCCGGAAGCACTGATTCAGGCAGAAACTCAAACTGTTCTGATCAGGAGGTAAGGCAAGGGTATTTATGAGAAAGGAAAGGGGAACCTGAATAGAAGGAAGAAATTTCTAGGTGCAGATAAGCTAATATAAGTGATGCTATAAAGAATGTCTTTAATTTTTAGGCTGCTAGTCATAGCAGTTGTTTGGGATACACTGCTGCTTTAGGTCCAGTCCAAAGGTTCTTTTGCTCTGTTTTAATATTCCAAAGGTTTGAGGACTAAGATGTGCAAGTCAGTTCCTCTGGCATGTGTACAGGCTAAAAAAAAAAATTAATACGTTTCTCCCACTTTCTAAGTTTTTCTAGTTGGGCCGAGAATCAAATTAACAGAGACAGATTAATGGGAGAAAATCAAAATTTTAATACACGTGCACGAGGAATTCTCATCAGCCTGAAAATTCCAGATAGTGAGGCAACATTGGGTATATAAGATATTTTGGACAAAGGAGAAAGGGTTGCAGGGGTGTGGTATTAGGTTTCAGAAGTGAGAATGGGTGATTTATAGGTAGTTGAGGAAGAGCAGAACATACATGGCAGGAAAATTCTTGCCTGGCAACTCAGAAACAATGGGACACGGGGTATCTAGCTAATAGGTACCCACTTGATGTCCTCTTATTTACCATTCTTAACTCAAATTAGGCTAAAGCAGCATTCTAAGATTTCCTTCCTGAAGCAGGTTTCTCTGAAACTCTTGGGCAGAAAAGGGGTGAGGGTCAAAGTTTCTTTTTGAGTCTTTTTTCTGAAAAAACAGCTTAAACTTATAACCACAGACAAAATTTATTACGTTAAGATAACTTTTTCTCTGAGTCAAGCAGGCTTTGCCTCATGTAATGGCATTATGACTCACTTGCTCTTTTCTGCCCTTAACCTTCCACCTTTGTGTGCCTACTCCCTTAATCATGAAGCCTTAAGACATAAGTTAAGGCCAGTATCAAATCTTTTAGGAATGAAGCCTCAGGTCTATCAACCATGAGGACAGTAAGTTTGGGTTAAACTAAGGATTACATCTTGCCTTTAGGGGTACTAGAGGCAGAACAGTCCCACCAACCATGGGACCAGACAGAATGAGGTCATGGAGAATTCTGGAACTCAATATAATGGTCAATTACCCCAGCCCCATCCAATCAGTAGTGCCCATGACCCCAGTTTCCAGGACTAAGGATTTCCCCTACATAATCTCTCGAGACGTCGGGGTGGGGGCTCGGGAGATGGAATGAGTGTGCAGGTCTTTGAATGGTGGCTCGCCTGTGTCTCTGAGACTTGCAACTCTTTAAAATAAACCTTTACTTCCTTTGCTGCAAAACGTGTATGTATCTCATCAGACTTAGATGGGTCCAGGAAGATGGATCCCTTCGCTTCAGTAACAAAATCAATATCCCAAAAGCAGCTTCGGAGTGGCAAAATTTTGGATCCCTTCAGATGGCAGCTCTGACTTTATTTTAAAGTTGCTCTGTTTTATATTATTTTTCATAGTCCTTTGAAAGCAAAAATGAACCAGTCCTCCATTCAGGGAAGTTTGAATGAAAGAAAATGCCATGTTTTTGATGAGTGAGAGCCATATGTTTTCAGTGAGGGTCAGTAGCAGGGACCAATCGAACTGGAATTGCAGAGAAAAAGACATTCTCTTGAGACAGATACTTTTGTTGACCTCATTGCTATTTTTGAAGTGAATTTTCTAAATATTAGACAACAATGAATCACCAAGCCCTACTGAGCAACAACTGTGTGGCCTTTTTCAAATGGACCGGAGTACTCTTGCCTTCCAGTTTTTACTGCTCTCTGATGGTGGCACTACCCTCTCCTCCTCCAGCCATCACTTTGGATTGAAATAGCTTAGAAGACCCCTAAACTCAGCTTCCAAGACTGCTATGTCTGGACATTTTGTAAGTGAAGACTCTAACATTGAAAAGCCTTGAGGAAAATCGAGTTCAGAGGAGCTGCAGCATTTCCTTGATTCATCCTGCTGGCCTCTCCACCCTCTCTCTGTGTCGTTGGGTCCAGAGAGAGTGACACTTTTCATCAGGGAATTAACACCAAAAGTATATTTAATCGCTAAACAATAAAAATGAGGAAGAGAAGATAAATAAAAAAACACAAAGAGCTCTAAGCGATGGTGAAATGATAACCTCTAGATCTTTATCCCCTTGGCTCTAGAGACTGGTTTGCCAGAGGTCTTTATTAAAGAATTCTAGCAACACAACTAGTTAAGTAATTTACTCTGTTGGAGGTGTTAGCCAATGCAATCAAAAAAGAGATAACAGGCATGAAAATTGGAGGAAGAAGTACAACTATTTCTATTCCCAGTGATAAGGTATAACTGTAAGACTCAAAAGAATCAATGAAACAAACGAAGACAAATAGTGAGAAAATTCAGTAAGGCACCAGGCTATAAAGATAACACGGGAAAACAATTTTCTCATATACGAACAAAAGTTAGCAAAATATAATGGAAGAAAAGTGTTTACCTATAATAGCAACAGAAAGATAAAATAACTAGGAATAGCACAAAACATGCAAATCTTATATGAAGAAAACTTTAAAACATTCCTGAAAAATACAAAATATTTGAGCAAAAAGAGAGATCCAGCATGTTCTTGCATAGGACAACTAAATCAATATACAAATGTTAATTCACCACAAAGTAAATTCAATATGATCTGAAGAAGACCAAAACATACCACCCCAAAATGTGCCACTGTGGCATGTGGAATATTTTGAGCTGAAGGCAATAGAAACCCTGAAGATTCATGAAAACTTTTCCCCTCTTCCTTAACCGCTTAAAATAATTTAAATACAGGGCCTGGCCCAAAAGAGAACAATTACTAAAGGTCACATTTTTTATCCCAAAGACTTACCTGCATGGCAGGGCCAACATCTGGTTACCCAACATCTGCTCTTCTTGTCTGCCTATGAATTGCCCTCTCCTCTTTGAAGCCCCAGGCCTCTATCCTGTTCCTTAGCTGGGGATGGCAATAAGCCTCAATTGCCTGATTGCTTTTGGCAGGTTCTTCCGCTGATCTAATAATCAAATTGACAGGACAGATTAGCAGGAGAAAACCAAATTTAATTTTGAACTATAGGAGCCCCAAAGATATGAGACTCAAGGGCAAGTCAGGATTCCTTATACGTTTGCATAATTTGTCAGTCCCCTGGAAACTAATTTAATGGGCCAGAAGAGGACTGGAACGCCTAGGCTTTGTTCATTTTTCATTTGTTCCGCACTGTCCATGTGCCAGGAGCCGCACTTTGCTGGTCATTGAGGACGTAATTCACAGTTTTTACAAAGCCGTACACTGTAACATGCTGATGGGCCCTCGTACTGTCGCCTCCTAATTGAAAATCTCGAGAGGGTCAGGCCTTGGTTTGGTTCGCCTCCCTGGTGGCCCAGTGGACCAAGTGACTGCAGCTAGGGCCAGAAAGGACGCGCGGCTCCTCCTGGCTCCCGCGGTGCAGTTGAAGTGCACCTGTCGCACACCTGGTCACCTCCCTGCACCGCCCTCCTCCCTGACCCAGATGACAGAGGGAGGCCCAGGGCTCTGGCGGTGGGCGGTGCGCTGGCTCGCTTCCCAGGACTCGGCCTGCCTCCTGCCTGGCTGATATTTCAGGCCCAGAGCGCCTCCGACATCTTCTGCCGCTGCTTTGCTCACTCCGGCCGCATCGCCTATGCTCTGGGGTAGGTGTCGGGTGTGAGTCAGGATCCCAAGCCCGGCAAACGCCGGAGGGGCAGGGAGGGGCAGCCGGGCTGCGCGGGGGCGTCCTGGGATGGGATGGGGTGGGGTTGAGGGTGCCTTTCGATTTGGGTTCTCTAACGAGCCCAGCGGCTCCAGTATACAGTGACGCCACCCGGTGTGTTGTGCAGGGCCGTGGGCCCGGCCCGTGATACCAAGGATCTTTCGGACCCGAGACGCTCACAGCCCCGCGACTGCACGGGAGGCGGCCGGTGGGCATGGGGCGGGCGCCAAGCCTCCCTGACTGCTGCGCGGGGCCCCTGGGCCACAGGTGATCCCTGCCCACCCTTGGGCCACTGGTGACGCCCGCTCATACCTGGGCCATAGGTGACGCGGTTCGCCCCTCGTCCATAGGTGATCCCGCCCGCGCAGAAGCCAGGGGCGCGCGCAGCCGGGCGCCGGTCGTTGGGAACCCGGGGGGAGGAGGGGAGACTGGAAGCCTGAGAGAAGCCGAGGGGTCGGTGCCAAAGGCAGCCTACTCCAGGCTTCACGGCGCCTGGTTTTCCTGCCCACCGTGCTGTGTTGCTATTGCTCAGGAGCTTGGCAAATTCCACACTTTCGAGGCCATTCAGGCCTGCGAAAGTAAAAGTGAGGACCATTCCAGGTCGTGTTACTTCTCTCTCTTATTATTATTATTATTATTATTATTATTATTAATCATTAAACTCGCTGCAGGCAAAATATTACAAGATTTGGGGTCTTCAGGTCTAAGAACACGTGCGGAAAATTTTAATCATACTTGGGGTTTGTGATGCTACAAGAAACTGGCACTTAAGTTACTTTCTACCTCTCACCTCCCAAAGCTCAGTTTCGGAAATGAGAAGTGTAGAAAATTAATATTCAGATACCACTAGGAATATTCAGATGCTAGGCGGAAAGGAAGGTGGGTCAGGGACTTTTGCTGCTTGGGCCCAGTTGTACCTGATGACAGGAATATGACCCAAGGCTGCCAGCTTTCTCCTGGTGTGGTTTAGGACTGATGTGGTGAGATGATGTGAAAAGAAACCTTTGGATTAAGGTCCTGCAGTGTTATTTTCCTGGGGCTAAGTAATGTACACTGTGACATGAATGACTGCCATTATCTTTATTATGGGGTGTGACCCAGTGGTTCGTTACTACTCCTTGAGTAATTGCAATTTTAGTACTACTTGGGGCCCTGTAAACTAAGTGTTTAAAATTATATGAGGCCAGTTCCAAGCCAAGGCATTTTATTACAATTCAGTTTATTAGAGTTAACTCCATCTAGTAACAGTACAGTGAAATTAGAATAAATGCAATCATCCTTCTTTTCTGTTTATACTAAGAACATCTTATATCACACCAAGCACATGTTGTGCCGCCCAGGGAAGACCACAGACCTTACATTTTCATGTTTGAAGGACCTGATATTAGTCCTAGACATCAGAAGAAAGAAAATAATGTGTAATTCTAACCACCCTTTATTGAATAGCCACTGTGTGCTGGGCATTAGTTTAATGCTCATCGTAAACCTATAAAGTAGAAGGAATCATCGCTTGTTTACATATTAGATAACTGCTGCTCAGAGAAGTTAAATGCACAAACACACACACACAGTGCCACAGAAAACCAAGGTAGGGACAAAGCAGGAACCCAGGTCTCCATTAAACCAATCTTTAAGTGGTTAAATTTTGCGGGAAATTAAGGCATCTTTAATCCAAGAAGGCCAGAGGCACAATTAAAAAGTGACATCTTAAAAAAAATTAACATTTGATCAGTTCAATAAAATCAATTAAGAATACTAACCGAGATGAGAAAAAGGTGGTAGGATAGATTTGTTGGACTTGTTTTATATATACCCATGTGCATACGCATATATGAAATTGTTCATTAATAAAACTTAATACCCAGTTTTTATGCTTGTGAATAGTTTTTTTAATGGCTCTTTATGAAATCGGAAGATGCGTTGGGCCGTTGAGGGTTATATTGCACTCTGGACAAAATAGAGGGAGGCAGGGATTTCAAAGGGAAAGTTGGCAATTTAAAGGTAGGTGAGAAAGAGCAAACTTGTGGAAAGCAAATTCCTGCTGGGCCACCCAGAAACGATGGAGCAGGAAGGGGAGTCCAACAAACAAATCTCACTTTGCTAGATTTCTTCCCTTCTGCCACTTTTAGTTTTATGATGCTTAAGGTGATGCTCCTTTCCTTTAAGCAGGTTTTTATATCTGAATTTCTTCAGGCGGGTAAAGGGGAGTGGGTCAATGGTCTTTCTGAGTCTTTTTCTTCATAACCAACTTAATTTAACATCAGTATCCCCAAAGGCATATTTGGGGTGGCAAAACTTTGATCCACCTCAACAGCATGGTATGTTATGGACTTGAAAGGAAACCTCTATTCCGCTTTGTCACTAGTGTGGCCCCAAAACAGCAAAACTCACATTCCTTGAGGATTCAGATCTTGTACTTCCATTAAAAGAAATGGAGAGGGGCTGCTACCGCATGTCTTTGGACTGGAAACAATTCCCAAATGAGTTTGTAAGTCCTTGCTGTTTCTGTAAAGCAAAGATGTTTGAGTCAACATCTCAAGATAAAGGAACCAATTTAAAGAGAACCCCACCAGCCCAGTTATGGCAATCTGAGAACCAAAGAGAAAACAAAGGTTAGCTAATTTAAATGTACTGTTTGTAAAAAGCCATGAGTTCACTAATAAGTTCAGGTAAGGCAAACAAGATAAAAGGTTTAAAAAGGCACAAAACAATTTCACTGGTATTTCAGGAAATGCTGTGTGGTGATCCTTCTATGATTGCGATGTAAAAAGTTCGGTCATACCAGTTTCCTAAATTAATAAGCGCAGTAGTTATACAAAGTAAAGGACTTAACAGCCAAATTATAGGAGAGAACTCTGGGTTATACAAACCAGATCAAAAAAAAGTCAAATAATACTTCATTTTAAGGAAAGATGCCACGTTCTAAGAAACTGAAATTTGCTATTTGGGAGAGGCCTTGTGAAATCCCTATGAAGAGGGAATTGAAGCTCAAACCCCCCTTAACCTACTCTGAATGTGCTTGACGATCAAAGAATGAGCACTGGGATGGAGAAGCATTTGGGATGACCAGAAAGGAACTGA
>NW_011917848.1:0-18761 GCF_000151845.1 Pteropus vampyrus | reverse complement strand
TCCTCCTGCTTTTTTTCCCTTGTAAAACAGGATTACATTATAAACATAACTTCATTTTTTTCTCAGTGCTATTAATAACAGAATGAAACGCAGTTGACGTGTGTAATCTTATATGTATGAGATACTGATTTTTTTTTTTTTTTTACGCCTATAGCACCTGGTCTTCCTAGGTGGTCTCCCATCCAAGTACTAACCAGGCCTGACCCTGCTTAGCTTCTGAGATCAGACGAGATGGGGCTTGTTGAGGGTAGCGTGGCTGGAGACTTATGTGATACCGATTTTAAATCTATTATTTTAGACTTGCCATCATGGATACTCTGTCAGAAGCAAATGGCACCTTTGCCTTAAAACTTTTGAAGAAGCTGGGTGAAGACAATGCGAAAAATGTGTTTTTCTCACCCGTGAGCCTCTCCTCTGCCCTGGCCATGGTCTTCATGGGGGCAAAGGGAAACACCGCAGCCCAGATGGCCCAGGTATGTGCCTGAAGCCATTTCTGGGCAATGTTATGCTATTAATTTGTCAATTGAGCTGGTCCCTCATGCTTCAAATCCCGAAGAACTTGCTCTTAACAGATAACACTGCTAGTGTTTCAGGGGTGTGGGCGGAGGGTGGCCAGGAAACCCTGTGCAAGCGCCCTGGGGTGAGTGCCTATGATCTGTTAGGGGTGGAGTGGTGCCCTCTAGTCAGGAGAATGAGTGATTTTACCACCCCTTGGTGGTGGCTAGTTTGTGAGTAGATATAAAGTTATAAGATCTAGGCTGAGTCCTGTGATTGTTTTTCAGATTTTGTGGTTTGACTCCATCGTGTCAGCTGGGATCACTCATGAGCCAAGAAAGGCCTCTATCACATGTCTGGAGCCTTGGTACTGGCTGTTGGCTGGGGCTGCCATTCTACAAGTAGCTTTTCCCATGTGGTGTTGCCCTCCAGGCCTTTCCACATGGCCTCCACAGGACAGCTTGCACTTCCTTACATCATGGTGGCTGTGGAGCTGCCTGGCCTTTTAAGGCCTAGGCCTGGAACGGTGTCACTTCTCTTATGTTCTATTGGTCAGAGCAAGTCACAGGGACAGCCTAGACTCAAGGATGAGGAGAAAGGCTGCACTTTTCAGTATCAGGAATGGCCTGTGTTTAGAGAGATGGGAGTCCTGGTTGGCAGCCTTCTTTTCAGACAGACTAGAAGAAATAGGCACTAGAACCTGGATTTGCAAAGGGGCATTTCATTTTCAGTGCTGGCAGGGCTCTCACTCCCTGCAGGAAGTGTTATAGGATGGCTTTCAAGACACATTGTGTCTTTAATTGGATAAATCTTTTAAGCTGTAGTGAGGATCTGTATAGTTCTTAGGCTGTGACTTTAGTGTTGCATCCATTTCCTGAAGTCAGAGCATACTGAAATTGTACATTTTTATTCTGTTTTGATTTCAGGCACTTTCGTTAAGTAAAAGTGGTGGCGGGGGTGAAGATGTCCACCAGGGTTTCCAGTCACTTCTCAGCAGTGTCAACAGGACTGGCACGCAATACTTGCTTAGAACTGCCAACAGGCTTTTTGGAGAAAAGTCTTATGATTTCGATTCAGTAAGTTATAATTACTGTTTTTTATGAAGAAAATAAAAGCAATGAGGAGGAGGGGGTCACGTGGTACAGCAGAAACCTGTGGGCTCCAAATTTGCACAGATGGCCATGAACTCAGGTCTACTGACCTCCTGTACTTCCTTTTACTCTCTTTCAGTTTTGTCCTCTGTAGAATGAGCCTTGTAACAAATACTGTAAATTTTTGTGAAGCTTAAGTGAATCGTTACATAAAAAAAGCTAACAAAACATAGCACAATGTAAGATAGATTGGCCAAAACAAAGAACTGATCAAAATGAATATTTCTAATCATTGCTTTTTACATATTGGTAATTTTTTTGTGCATTGTGAGCCGTCTTCAACTTTTTACATATGTAAATATTTTGATTGTTTTTTCCAACACAAATTTTCAAAGAGTTTTTATTTGTCTAGGAACATTGATTGCTTCTCTTTATTTATAATGCTTTCATTTTTTTTCATTTTTCAAAAACTACTCAAGTAATATGCAAGTATATTATTTTTATATAAAAATGCAAAAGAGCAGACAAAACAAGAGTTTTTACAACCACTTTTCTACACCCAACACTCCCCTTCCCAGTATAAGAGCTTATATAGATTCGACGTGTATTCCCTTATACATGTAAAAATTTGTTTTGTGGAGTTTTTCCCTACATACATTATACCATCCATATTTTTGTAATTTTTTTTTTCACCTAATACTATGACTTAAATTCTTTGCATCTCAATATATGTAGATAGATCTACCTCATTCTTTAACTGGTATCTGGTATTCTTTTTTTATTCTTTAAAATTTTTTTTTCTTAGAATAAAAATTTTTTCTTTTTGTTACCTGTTATTCTTAATTATGGATGTACTGTAACCATTTTCCCATTGATGAGCATTTAGGTTGTATCCAATCTGAGTCATACAGGCAGTGAATACTCTTGCATGTTTGATACTCCAAGACAGTCTTATAGAAGAGAAGAAGGGAGTGAAATTTGAAGTGAATATTAGTGAATATTACAAAATTGCTGTCCAAAATGCTGTAGCCACACCAAAGTGATTTTTTTTTTACAACTTGCTTTACTTAATTTTATCAGTCTTAGCTACTTTCTATGTTACTGTCATCTTTTTATAAGCCTTAGATGTAAAGAAAAACAAAACTTCCAATAAACACAAAGAGTCCTAATTATGTGTAATTACAACAATAAATTAAGGGATATACACAAACAGACACACAACCAAAAGAGGTAAAAATAATGACAAAAACATAACTGGGGAGGGATGAGTAAAAATTCTTGTGATTTTAGAATGTATTCAAACATAAGCGACCCTCAACTTAAAATGGACTGCTGTAAATATATCTTGGTATATACAAAGCACATCATAACCTCAAACCAAAAATCTATAAGAGATATACAAGCAATAAAGAGAAAGGAATCCAAACACGCTATAGAAATTCATCAATGTAGAAGAGTAGAGAGCAAGAGAATTAAAAAGGAACAGAAAAGAACTATAAAAACAATCAGAAAATAATAAAATGGCAATAACTACATACCTATAAATAATTACTTTAAATGTAAATGGACTAAACAACACCCAACCAAAAGATATAGGATGTGCAGTGTCTGCAACATGCTGAGAATTTAAATGTTGCATACAACAGTGTTAATGATAATTCATCTGGTCCTCAAAGGAACCCTCTGAGATATAGCTCCTGCTGTATCCTCATGTATAGGGGTGAGTAAGGAGGCTTAGAGAGACTAAGCAAGTTTTTCAAGGTCGCACAGTTAATAAGTCACAGGACTGGTGTTCATACCTACCGTGCCACATTGCTTCTATTATGCTGTACTGAAGGAGCAGCGTGGAATCCTGTAATATAAAAACAACCCTGGAAAAGATAATTAAATATTTAGCTGTAAGTTATTCAAAAGAAAGATTGGGAAACCGTTCCACAATACACTGTCATCAAATTACTTATTTCACTCCCTTTGTTTTCATGAAAAACAAATGAATTTTTGCTTTTGCATGGCATAATGTAGATGTTCATTAATATTACCATTTCATAGACTATAGTAAAAAATTATAGTTTAAATTTTTTGAGAATTGCTCACACTCTAGAATAAAATGGTAGCTACTAGACACTTGTGGCCATTTAAATTTCAGTGTAGTTAATTCAAGTGAATAAAGTTAAATATTCAGTTTACTGCTAGCACCAGCCATATTTCCAGTGCTCAGTAGTTGCTGTAGGCTTAAATTTGGAACGTTTCCATCATCACAGAAAGTTGTGGTGGTGTGTAATTACACACTTTCCCTCTAGTGTATGGCCTGGTTCCGAAATGTAGAGGGCGCTGTGGCTCTTGCTGTGGGTAGGGTGTCACTTAGCAAATACAACTGCTTGTTGGAAGTGACACACTTGTAGTTGCTGCGTCTAAGTGTCTTTGTGTTCATCTCCTTGATGCACAGCTACTCCCTTAAAGGATCTAGGAGTTCATGATGTTTATTCACTATTCAGACCACTGTTTTACTTAGTTTTATAAGCAAAGATCGAATGTTAGCTGAAAATCGAGAAATTGGATTTTAGGTTCACTTTTCATATTTATTTGTATTTTGTATATGTATACAAATAGAAAGCAAGCTGTTGGTGTTGATTGTTTTTGTATCCATGCAGTTATGTCTCTCTGTCTCTGCTAGTCTTTCAAAGATTCCTGCCGCAAATTCTACCAAGCAGAGATGGAAGAGCTTGATTTTTTCAAAGCTTCGGAGGAGGCCAGAAAACACATAAACACCTGGGTAGCCAACAAGACAGAAGGTGACAATATATTGTTATTCTATTTTAAGTGTGTTTTACTCAATCTTATTGTCAGTTCCTTCACGAAAACTTCAGATGTATACAGGAATGATTTTTTCTTTAAATAGCTGTAAACTTTAAAAATCTACTTCTAAAGTATTGTCAGTGTGTGATTATTTTCTCTAGTGTTTTCCTTTTCTTATTAGTGTATCTGTGGTGTCTAAATATTCAATACACCTCTTCCAGAACAATCCACACTTTAATTTTTGTTGTCATTAATGTTAATAAAGTCTTTCTTTTCACAAATAGTGTAAAGGAAAATTCGGAAACGGGTCTCAAGCGGTCTCCTTGTCCAGAGTAGCTCATGCTCTACAGATTCCCATGCATTATCGCAGGACACTGAGTCATGCCCTCATCCACCTGTGATTCTTAATTTAAACTATTTACGCTTGCTGCAAACTCTCACCCTTCTTTAGGCACCAAGTATTCCTTTCCATCTCGCTTGTTATGAATTCATTCTGCACATATTACTTGGTTCATTTTATGTTTTTTATTCAAGTGATGCTATTTTTCTTACCACAGCTTTTTAAGTTTTTGTTGCTGCTGTTGTTTTAAGGACCAATATCCCTTACATGGTTATATTTGGAGGATAGTGAACTCCTTTATCTGTGTCCTGTGACTGCTCGAGAAGATGGCCTACTCTGAATATTATCCCCAAGGCGTCCATAAGGAAACTCTTAGCTAACTGGTTCTTTAATTCTTCTTTTTAGGTAAAATTACAGAGTTACTGTCTCCAAATTCAGTTAATGAAAGGACTCCTCTGATTCTCGTGAATGCCATCTACTTCAAAGGAAACTGGCATCAAGAGTTTAACAAAGAGCAGACCAAGGAAAGACCATTTAAAGTCAGCAAGGTGAATATTTGCAATAACAAAGGAAATTCTTGGAAACAGTCCCTGTGTTCACATTGGTTTTCAAAACACGTGAGAAGGCTGACTTTAAGTAACTTATATGGCTTTAGTCAGCCCAGCAGCCAGACTCCCCAGCAAGTGGGACTTTTCTCTCACCCTTCTTCTCCCTCGTTATATCATCAGAGGTTGGCTACGTGCTCCTAAGCTTCTGGTCTGCCTTCCCATGTCACCTGCCATCCTGTTGCCAGGTGTTCTGTCTGTATCGCAAATCCAGTGGTGTTGCTCTCAGGCTTAAGGTCCTTCTTGGCTTCCCAGAATATTTGAGTTAAAGTTCTAACTTCGAAATATGGTACATGAGGCTCTTTGTAGATCTAGATCCCACCTACTTCTCTCCCTTCATTCCCACCAGTATCTCTATACTTCTTTCTTTCCAGCAGTCCCTAGAAACCTACCCTAACAGTCGTCCTCCCCAGCTGGGTTTCTGTACCCTTCCTCCACGCTGTCACAGCCCCCCCTCACAGTAGCATCATAGGGGTTGAATGACCATTTTCTCACTCTGCTGAACGCCATCTGAGGGCAGAGGGTCTGTCTTACAAGAGCTGGTACGTAGTTGGTGTTCAGCAAATTCTGAACAAAGGAATGATATGTGGGATTCTTTTGATAATAAGGATAATATAAACATTTTTTTGTTTGTTTAAAAACAAGTAAACAAAAGTACATGCATGTAGGATAGACACTGAGTTGAGTTACCTCTAGCTTTAGAGATGTTATTTGCTGATGGTCCTATATCTTCCTCTCACTGAATCTAGCATATTCTTTCTTTTTTCTTGGTCTTTAATTGTGAAGGAGGTGCCCGAGGATGAGAGGCAGTCGTGGCTGAGGCCGGTTCGGGCAAGCTACAACAAGGCTCAGACAAAAAGCTAAAACAGAAATGTCTTTGGTTCCTTCCATTTAATACAGAGTAATGTGCTGTACCAGAGAACTAGAGACTGTAGCATGCCTTCCACTGTGCCTGCTTCATGGGCTGCAGTAAAGTCATTGTAGCTGCTAGTCTTATACAGTAGTCAGGAGCTGAGGAGGTCTGTTGGGTAGGATGTAGGCACTATCCTTGGATCTTCTTTACTGTCTGGCTAAGGATGCAGTGGTAAGAAATGCATTTTTCTCCTAGTAAGATGTGTTCATTTTGCCTGGCCCTTTTACTATGTTTTCCTTAAGTCGTTCATCCATTTATTCACCAGATGTTAGTTGGGGGCCAGGCATCATGCTAGGTACTAGTACAGTGTGTGCAAAAGTAGCGAAACGCCTCTTCTCTCATGAAGCTTCCATTTTCCTGGGGGAGAGACAGTAAGCATAAATAAGAAAACGGGTCTATGAGATCGTGGTAGTGCTTGAGAGACAGACATAGAGGAAAGGCACAGGCCATTGTGTTTGGGGATGCAGTTTCAGGTTAGGGCCTTCACTGAGCAAAGACGGGAATGAGGCAAGGGGGCATACTCTCAGGTTCTTGGGACAAGCTCACTGGGCCTGGTTTGTCCATGGAACCATCAATGGGTCCCTGTGGCTCTAGCAGATGAGCAAAGGGAGATGAGAGCAGAGGGCATGGGGGATGAGCTCTCGTCAGCACGACGGGTTCCTTTAAGGACCGTTAGCTTTCACTCCCTTGGATTGGAGGGGGAGCCACAGAAAGGTGTGCAGCCAAAGAGTGATGTGATCTGATTTATGATTGGATTTACTGGGTCCATTTGGCCAACGGGCTGAGAAAAATCACATGTGGGAAGGACAGGAGTAGGGAGTCACTTAAGAGGGCATCCTAGCTACCAAGGCTAGGCTGATAGCAGCGGTAGTGAGAAGAACAAGTCAGAATTTATTATATTTTAAAAGTAGAGCCAAGATGATTTGCTAATGAGTCAGATGTGGGGTGTGAAAGACAGGAGTCAGGGATACGCCAGGGTTTTTGATAATGGGATGCATGGCATCGCCATCAACCAAAGCGGGAAAAATTGTAGATGGAGCGAACTTGGAAGGGAATATGAGGAGCCCAGTGTGACATGTGATATTGGAGATTTCTTTTATGTCCAAATGCAGGTGTCAGGTAGGCAGTATAATATATGAGTCTGGAGTACAGGGGAGAGGTCCTGGCTAGAAATATAAATTTGGGCATTCTACTTAAAGTCGCAAGACTGAATGACATCACCAAGAGAAAGGCAGTGTAAGGATTGAGCCCTGGGTACCTGAATATTTGGAGGTTGAGGCAATGAAGACAAGCTGGCAGAAGGGAGGGCTGATGTGATGTTCTGAGGCTAAGAATGTGTTTCTAGGGATCCAGAGTGGCCAGCTCTGTTGATTTGTCCTATGTGTCAACTACATCTTGTTTCAACTTAACGTTTATCCTTTTCCTTTATAGAATGAGAAGAAACCTGTCCAAATGATGTTTAAGAAATCTACCTTTAATATGACTTACATAGGAGAAATATTCACCAAAATTCTGGTGTTGCCTTATGTCGGCAAAGAGCTGAATATGATCATCATGCTTCCAGATGATAACGTTGATTTGGAAACGGTAATGAGTGCTAAGCAATAATCGCACTGTGATGGCAGGGGAATCACATTGAATTTCTGCTTAGCAGTTCTCCACGTGTCCCAGTGAATATTTCTAAAGCGAGCATAACTTCCCATTACTGCCATCTTTACTGTGCAGCATAGAGTATTCACATCATAGCAGATGGTTCTATTGGGCAGCACTGTTCTAGACTATAAAATCTTCAACTCTCCTCTTCTAGGTGGAAAAAGAACTTACTTATGAGAAATTCATAGAATGGACGAGGCCAGACATGTTGGACAAACAAGAGGTGGAAGTGTTCCTCCCTAGATTTAAACTGGAGGAGAACTATGACATGAAGGATGTTCTTCGCTTTCTCGGCATGACCGACGCCTTTGATCTGGGCAGGGCAGACTTTTCCGGAATGTCGTCTGGGAAAGACCTGTTTCTGTCCGAGGTAGTGCACAAGTCCTTTGTGGAGGTCAACGAGGAAGGCACAGAGGCTGCAGCTGCCACTGCCGCCATCATGATGTGCCGATGTGCATCATTTGCCCCCAGGTTCTGTGCTGACCACCCCTTCCTTTTCTTTATCCAGCACAGCAAAACCAACAGTATTCTGTTCTGTGGCCGATTCTCTTCCCCATAGGGAAATGGTCAACACAGCATGTAGCTCTTCTTCTGTCTCCTACTGACCCACTTTTCCTCTGACACTTCGCAATGTGCCTGTAATCCAAAGTGACCTTTGGTGGCAATCTACAAATAAAGGGAATCAGGGACCTAATTTTGAAATCCCATTTTCAGAACTCCTGTGTATTTGTGTTCACATGTCAGATGTTTCCTAGGATCTGAAATTCCAATTCAGGAGAGTCTGTAGTCACGTTGGCAGGGACTGCACTGGCGGCTTAGCAAATACCCCAGCTCTGAGAGGTGCCCCCTCCACTTTCACACCTGTGAGAGGCCCTTGGGTGTTCACTTTGGGCAGAATGCTGTGCTCGTGGCCAGCTGTGCTACTCTTCTCCAGGCACAAGGGGATCGATGGTGCTTCTCTCTCTTCTCTATTCAGTGGCACTGTTAGTGAGAGAATGAAGTGAAAGGCTATGAGGAAATGTGGGAAGCAGGTCTCAGAAACTCTCAGCAGGAAGCTCTATTCTAAAGCTTGTTTCGAGCTCTCTAGAAGCTAGCATAGAAGCAGGAAGAGCATTTAACTTAGGCCCATAAGAAATCAGTCCCTTTATCGTAGTTTGCATTCTTGGGGATCTGTGGTCACAGACCTGTTCAGATGCACAACCATCCGCTTTCCCTGAAAAAGTTAAATTGCCAGAGATGATTAGGGCCATTCACAGTAATGCAGTTTAAGACAACTTCTGGAGTACATACCAGATGACTTTCTATGTTACTGCAAGTATTAGACAAAAAGAGGTGGCTAAGCCTTCCGCAGCCACGTGTGTTATTTGCTGGAAATGTGATCACTGCTCAGTGATACGGGGACCAAATGACGTGTGAGGTTCAAGTGGGAGAGCTGTGCTGTGTTCCAGGGGACAGCTGCAAGGACTTCAACCACTTACCTATTTAAGGCTGTCAGGAGCTCAGGCTCCCTCTAACTTAACTGATTTGATGCACATTTTCATTCTGTCACTGGTTCGCTTTCCTTCTTGTAGCCAAGCCAGCAACTTAGCCATGGGGAATGACTAAGAAGACTGAGGAAACGTTGATATAAGTGAAATGAGAAGAGGACAGGGTTATGAAGGGTTGCTGGTATTGTCCCCCCTCTACACAGCACTAATTGTATTTACAGTTATAGTGCAATAGTCCCTAACCATTCAGGTTTCAAGGTGTCTGTCTTTCCTTTCCTTGGATGAGAACCTTCAGGCCATATCAGTAGTAAGCCATGAATGAACACCAGTGGTCCTGTTATGAACATAATACAGTTAAGAACTTTGCCATGAAAAAAATCATACTATACATAGAATAAACATGCATACTGCTTTCAAAGGCTCCTTGGGTCTCACTGAGTTATTTCACTTTAGCTGTCTTATGTCAACTTTGGAGTTATCACGCAATGCGTGATTTGAGTAAAAGGTACAGTCACCTGAACAATGCTTCCCCATCTTTGATGAAATTACACCAGAATATATGTCCATTATGTTGTGCAATTTTTTTTGTGAGGATCTAAGAAAGAAAATCCTCCCAGGATTTGATTCTAGGAAAAGTTGGTCTCACCCATTCACAGATGTTTCCTGAGCACCTGCTTTGCATTGGATGTTTTACACATATGATTTTATTTAATCCTCAGCAATAAATAATAAACCCAGGAGGGATCTGGGCAGCAGGGAGCCAGAGTCTCAGGACTTACCCCTGCTAGTTGGGGGCAGGACCAGGATCTGGGATGTGGACACACCTCCAGATGCCTCTGGGATATGTGCCCAGATGGATGTCCTTCCTCATAGGGGTTTCGCTGCATTTCTAAAGGCCTGTTCCACAACGTGGCTCTAAGGCTCCTCTGCATGGGTTCGTTTCTGCTGGAGTTCCCTGTCTTCAGAGCAACTCGTCCACTTCCTGGAGAGGAGGGCCACCTGTACCAGCCGCAGCTCCCTCTTCTCCCTGCTCTCTTCCACCTCCTCAATGTTGCCAGCAAATAGGGCTTTCAGCGGGGCAGTCAGCTTGGGCATGGTAGGGAAGTCTCCTAAGCAGCTCTTTACATGATCAAAGGCAATTCCAACTTTCTCATTGAAGTCAGGGCTGAAGAGCGGGATCCTGGCATAACACTGGCTGCAGCGGTTCAGCATAATGAGCTCCGCATCATCGCATCCCCACACCGATCGCCTGGTAGATAGTGCTATGTGTCTTTTCCACGACTTGCTCTTCCAGACTGTCTTCCAACATGGCCTTGTGTATCAAAGGGTAGCATCTTTCCTCAACTGGACCAGAGCCTTGCAGGGCACGGTGTCCCCCAAATAGAGCAGTTTCCAGACAGATGTGTGGACAAGTACACAGCCAAAATCAAGCTTGCAGTGCCGGGCAAGGCAGGTGTGAAACTTTCCCCAAATCACGTGTTCCCAACAGCGAACTAATCAACTTGCGGAGTTGGAGACCTCAGCTCCTTTCTGAAGGCGTTTAGCAGGAATTATACCGACGCAATGTAGAAACTGCTGGCACTGGCTGCAGTAGTGCTGGAGCCGAGCCTTGAGCTGGATTAGGGCAACGACTAGCAAAGGGTGAAAGGGCTTACCTAGCGATGTCAAAGATTGTTCTCTCTGCAGAAGGATATTTAAGAAGCCTGTGTGCTGATCCGCGTGCAGGTGGGACAGGAAAACAGCAGCGGGGGTGCTCAGGACCCTGTCCAGATCATGTCTGTAGTGACGACACAACTACCCAAATGTGCTTTCACCGAAGTCCAGCAGCAGGGACTTGTCAGAACTTATGTGGACAGGTGTGCAGCTGACATCTCAAATCTTCACTGGGATGGCAGACTCTGTCCCCAGGAAGATGATTTCTGGATATTGACTTTTTTTTCTCTGCTAGTGCTGGGCCGGGCCATCCTTTACAGTCTTCCTATATTCCAGCCAGCACTTGCTCTTGGAAACTGGGGAGCTCCAGGACCTTAGTTATGAATTCATCAGGGTTGCAAGTAATAAGGGCATCCCTCTGCCACTTCCTCTGGGATTGGAGCTGATCCTTGAGGAGGCATTCGCTGTGGACTATGGCCACAATGAAGGCAGCGCCTTGTTCCTTACAGTGGAGATTGCAGAGTGGGAGGAATATGTTGGGTGGATAAAGTTGAGCTGTGTCATTGCATTCTGTTATAGAGTACAGATTTATCCAACTAAAAACAGGAACTCTATCTAAAGATTCTTCCCACAGGTCGAGATAGTCCAAAGTTCAAGTATTAAATTTCAGAATGAAGTCCTGCATACCATTGAGCTCATGTTATTTAATTAGTTTAGTTTCTCCCTTGTTTTTGTAGGCACAACTTTGAATGCCTTCTTGTTCACACATTTTGTTTTTGATGACTTAAAAAGCATCCTAATTAAAATCTGGGTACTCCACTCTTTGAATATTTTAATTAAATATTTCTAATTGATTTTTAACAATATATACCCCAAATTTAAAGGACTCAGTTCAAAGAAGGACATTTAGGCTAATTTAAAATAATTTTGAAAAAGAGCACACATAACTATATTGCATTTACTGATAGGCAGCGAAGAGAAAAGCATGTGCTGACATGCTGACATTTTCTTGGTGTGTTCATCAGCAGCTTCATCACAAATATTTTGTAGTTGTGATTATATAAAGAATATTTGTTAATTTAGACAACTATAGATTCTATCTAGGAGGAATATTGCAACTCGATTCATGCAATCTGAATTGTGTGTACGTCGTAACTAAGTCCAAGGTCATTTCTTCTCCAAAGTTTTTCAATCTAGTAAGAATATTGTTTTTACACAGGGTTGTGTTCTATCAAAATCTGATTCACATTGTCATTACAAAAGTCTTCACCGATACACATTTTAACTAAAATTTTAACAATGTTCGTTCACAAAGTATTATATACTTTACCTCTGGGAGAGAGAACTTCCAGAAGCTCAACTTTGATTCTATCCATGAATTAAATGAAAAACTTAGACTGCTTTTTTATTTGAAGCATTTGATGAAATTGGTTTTAACAAAATGTGAAGTTTTTCTTCTGATAGAGCCAACACTTTCGTGTATTGTTTTACTTTTTGAAAATAAGAGAAACTAACTTAGAGTAAGTCATATGATCAAATGAAACTTCTGCTTCACAAAGTCATGTATGAATGCACCCCCTGCAGCTGTACTTACTAGATTGTTGTCTTTGGATAGAATTTCTTACAATAAATACTAAATTTTGAAGGAGATGCTGATATTTTCTTATATATTTGCATCTCCTTGACTTCATGCAGTTAGAGATAGCACTATGTTACCAATGGTGGATGGTAAACAACGTTTTGTTCACATTACACATTCTATTTCTTGAAGTATGAAAATTTAGTACTTAATTTTGAGCTCACTGTTTGCTGAAAGAATTTATTGCAAAATAAAAAAGTATAACCAAACAATAAAATAAATAAATGTCTATAGATTTTCACTCTGCAATGAATGATGAAACCACTGTTGCCAGAGACTTTAGGCTTTTTTCATAATCTTTTTACTGAATTGGTTGGTCATCCTTTATTTCCCTGTGCATATTTTACATAAGCCTAAACTATAACTTTACACGTTTTCAACTGACCCTGCCAAATATTGGCTTCTCGTAAGCACAGCAAAAAACCAAGTAGCTGATGGGGAAAGCAACATCAAATACTTTCTCACCAACACTAGAGTCCATAAGGACTTAGTTGCCCCTAGCTACTGTAGCTCAGCACGTGTTTGATCAATAAGTGAGTTCCTTATATGCTATCCTTGAAAGGCAAAGCTCCTGGAAAGGGTCAGGAAAAGAGAAACAGATTCGCTGGTTTCCATTCAAATTTAACCACAGGTTAAAATGAGAACTCTATGCACTGCTTTGTCAGTTATCGATTTACTCTCTTTCAGCTCTAAAACCATCTTTCATTGATAAACTCTGTAATAATGGAACTGGACCCTGTAGATATTACAGTCAGCCCTCATAACCCTGGGTTCTGCATCCACAGATTCCACTAACTGGGGATCGGGAAAAAACATTACATTGTTCCTGACGTGTACTTTGTAGTTAAGCCTAGGATGGTGGGATCTGTCACGATTCCCTAAACTATATTGTATAACCACTATTTATATAGCATTTATATTGTATTAGGTATTGTAAGTAATCTAGAGATGTTTAAAGTGTATTGGAAGTTGCGCATTTTATATGCAATTACTGTGCCATTTTATATGAGGGACTTGAACATCCTCGGATTTGGGTAACCATGGGAGTCCTGGAACCAATCCCCGTTCCCTTTGGATACCAAGGGATGACTGTATGGCTCTACTAGCTGGCACGATGTTGGGGTTTTTCAATAGAGGGTGCTGGGGAGACACTGAGCCAAGGTAGCCTTGGAAAGTCACTTCCATTCCAAATTCTGGTCCTATGATTACTCAGTGCAGGGTCCCAGCAGCCCACGTCGACCATCTCTAGCTACATTCTCATGCTTTCTCCATGCAATGGCCATTTCTGCAGTGACAAAAGCTGCAACCTCAGGCAACTGTATCTCTACTTGGCATTTTGCTTCTACAGACCAGCTCCAGACTTCTCCCACCCACCAGCAAGTCAAATGGCTTCTGTTGCCCAGCTCTAACACATGCCCTTTGATCAGCGGCTGCCTTTGGGTTCCTGTGCCAGCCACACCCTCTTCAAAGAGGTCTGAATCTCAGCGGGGAGCAAGGGAGTAGAGGTAGTCTTTTCACTGTCTTTTATCGTCCACTCTTTTCAGCCTGGAGATAGCAGCTGCCCTTTTGCACTTGCTACTTCTGCTCCACTAAGAATCTTGTTTTACTCCTTTTCCTAATGAACAATTCTGTAGACTGATTCTCCTGTTCAAACAACTGACATGGCTTTGTCTCCTGAGTGGGCCTTGACTGATGTTGCTGCACATGTAACTCACACGCTGTCAGGAAGGACCATGGCAGAATCTTCAAGTACAAAGTGCATCTCTACCAAATCGTTTCTGGTTTGGTTTAATGTAGCTGTTAACAAAAATACTTGATTAAAAATGAAAAGCCTGTGACAAATGCTGAACCAGGTAGGACACCAGGACAATAGGTATTACTGGAACCGTCCCAAGCAAACCAGGGTTACCAATATTACTATACAATGTTCCAAGAGGACTTGAGGAGTATGTTTCCTTTTTAACTTTCCTATCTGCAGTACATCTGGTCATAGAACCCCAAAAAGGAATGGATATATTTAGAAGACAAACAGTCCACCTTAGTGCCCACTCAACTCTTTATCATTTAGTACTTCCAAGTAATCTCCTTAAAATTGATGGAGAGAATGACAATGCACTAACAGGGCACTAATGGCAGTTACCAGGTGGTAGCATGTCAGAAACGTTTTTGGATTACATTGGGATTATCTTCATGACCACTTCATAGCTGAGTACTCTGAATTTAAGATTGTGTTGGTACCAATTTAATTGTGGCATGGTAGTGAAAAAGAACAGTGGTAGATCTTACATAAATTACGTGTTAATTTTTTGGACTGCCGAGTAATATCCAGAAAAGTTTTCCATCAATTTGGATAGAGAGAAGTGATGGGAGAACTGAAGAGAGAAGAGATTTCGGCAAATTGAATACACGCATTAGTATAGGTACACCGAATTCAACAGAATCGATGAAAAAGTAGAGGACCATTTTTCATTTGAAATGGCAACTTACTTTCAGCAAAACAGCATCACCGATCAAGGGCAAGGAGACTCCATGGAGTCATTTAGCCTGGCTGCTCCTGGAAAGTGAAAATTCCTTTCCCTAAGCATTCTTAGCACTTGTTCATTACAACTGTCTTGTGACAATATTACTACCATGGGGCGATAGGGAATCTCTGTTCCGATAAGGAGGCCGTATGGACTGCAGTTTTGTTTCTTCCATGAACTCTCCTTGGGACCCTGAACAAAGGGTACAAACTGTGTCTCCTTTCCTCTCCTCTGTAAGTACGAGGAGCAGAGTCAACAGTCTCTATGTGTTTTCTAGCTTTGACAGTTCGCGATGCTATCCCTGCTCTCCAGGGATGAATTAACAGAGGCAAATGTTTTCTTTAACCCGCACCTTCTCAAAACCATAACAGCCTGCTGGGAATGTTGTGGTGAGAGCAGGAGATGGGGTGGGGGGGGGGGGGGAAGCACAGTGTGGCCGTTGCTGGAGAATGTGACCAGTCCCTGAGTGTGGATGTTCGGAAACCTAGTGAAGGCTAAGGAGGCCTCCTCGTGATTAGTGACAAGTGGATTCTTCAAGGTGGAGTGCTTCCTCATCTAACAATGTGGAGTACAGGAATTTTAGCCCTCTAGGAGCTCTGACTGTTCCTGGATTCTACATTTCTCCTGGAGAAGTGGAAGTCTAAGGTAGAAGCCCTGGGATCCCAGCCTGAGAGTAGGCTAGGGGTATATCTTTCCTGGGGCCTGTAAGTCCGGAGCCACGGCAATCAGGAAAAACTACATCAAAGAATGGGGAGTTGGGAACCAGTAGATACTCTCAAGTTTAAGTTGAAACACTGTGAAAAGTGAGGTATGGGGTAAAAGACAGAGAATGAGGTGGCGACTTGTATCTGAGACTCTGAATTAGGGCACCTTCTCATCAGGTGCCTGTGACCTCTACATCCCTCTGCCTCTGCCCCATGTCATCCTTCTAACTTTATAGTGCAATTCATTACTCATGTGTTTGCGGTGATGCTGGCGTAAACAAACCTACTGCGCTGCTTGTTGCATTAAAGTATAATGCACACAGTTAGGTGCAGTACATGATACTTGATAATAATAATTGACTATGTTACTGGTTTATGTGTTTACTATTGTAACGCAGGAGCTCCAGGCCAGGAACCTGCACCTGGGCCTTGGATATTCTGAAAAAACCACCAGGAAGGCCAGGAGACTGGTACATGCCATTTATTATTCACAATACAAGGAGGCTTCAGCATGATTTCAGTTGGAGCTGCAGGAAAAGGCAGCCAGCTAAGAGCAGGCATTGTTTTATATGTGAACTGAGAGGAGGGGAATTGCCTCATCCCTGGGAACAAAGGTCTTCGCCCGGCACCTGAGAGCTGGATGTGCTGCCTCGCTAGTACTGGGGAGGACGAGACCAGCCCTGTCCTAGAGTGGAGCAGGGAGATAATGTCCATGGGAACTTCCAAAGGAGCAGATAGTGCCCATGAGAGAAATGGGAAGTGTCCTTAGGGACAAGCACAGCCCAGGGAACGCTTTGTTCATTGTCCTCCTTGGGGCTGTTGACCCAGCAGTCCTCTTTGCCTCCCTTTGTCTGTGGAGGAGCTGTATTTGAATTAACTCCACAACTATACTATATACTATTTATCATTATTTTAGTGTGCACTCTTTCTACTTACTAAAAAAAAACCAGTTTACTGTAAAACAGTAACTTGTGTTACATTGGCAGCAGCCTCATACATTTCCTGTTCACCACATTTCTCTATTACATCATTTTCTCTTGTGCTTAAATTACTCCTGTGTTGTTTTGTACAGTAACATGTGGTACAGGCTTTTAGCCTAGGAGCAATACAGTCTAGGTCTGTCATAGGTTGTACCATTTAGATTTGTATAAGTGCACTCTACGATGTTTGAACAACTATGAAATTGCCTAAGAATGCACTTCTCAGAACATGATAGTAATTGGTGCACTTCTCAGAACATGATAGTAATTTAATTGTCCCAGGTCTTATTTTTTCACCTGTAAAAGGAAAACTAGTTTGATGCAAATTCATTTTAATGACTGGCAATCAAACTTTTCCACAGTGCAGTGTATTTATGACACTGTAGCATTGTGGCACTGGCACCCATAGGTATCGTTCTGTATTATATTGAAATTAATTCCTTTTTCGATTTATTAAGGGTGGTCCATGTTTAATGTTTCAGCCCTCTCAAAAGCTTTACTGTAAAAATGGGACTGAAGCAACAGAAAAAATGGAAGAAAAAGAGTCATGCTGTTAAACTCCTTCCAACCCTTCTGGCATTGGTGTGAGCTGGGACATACCCAGGGGCATACTTATGTGTGAGTGTGTGTCGTCACTGTGGAGTAGCTAATGATGGGAAATACCATGCTACTGACTGGCACCTGACGTTGAAAAGAAATAGAGGTGAGGAAATGAGATGAAGGAAATGACACGAAAACCAGAAGTAAGTGACTTTGAAGAATTAAAAGCAGTTAAAATGCAAAGTCAAGATTTATGGGATATTCCAGTTCATTCCTTTACCTGTT
Organism: Pteropus vampyrus; assembly: GCF_000151845.1. Taxonomy (NCBI): domain Eukaryota; kingdom Metazoa; phylum Chordata; class Mammalia; order Chiroptera; family Pteropodidae; genus Pteropus; species Pteropus vampyrus. The sequence goes on along the minus strand of NW_011917848.1, from coordinate 1,058 downwards.
CAGACAGGATGATTACACACACACACACACACACACACACACACACACACACACACACACACACACACCAGCCTAGGTTTTGCCTGAATCCTCTAGGTGGCAAAGCTCTCATGCTCAGGTAGAATCAAATTCTAATTTTATCTGTGTCTCTGTCATCCTTTTTATCTAATTACTTCCCTCTTTGGGTTTCTTTAGTCGATGCCATGCTCTGGTGAGCCCAGTGCTTCAAATTTTAAATATCCCTTCCTGGCTTCTTTTTTTCCTGAAACGTCTTCAGGTGTAAGGTGAGGTCGTGTAAGCCTGGAAGTAACTAGAGGAAGGCCGGCCCCGGCTCTGCTGGGGGCTTGCCCACGGTCAACATGCTGCCTTCCAGCAGCTGCAGCCTTTGGGTCCAAGCTCTTCCTCCAAAGGCTCTGAGACACTTTGTGATTTGAGGTCAGTTGAGGAACTTTAACATGACATTGAATGCGAACTACTATATGTAGGGTACTGTTGTACAAACTATGCCACTATTGTACTTTCTTGGTTGACATTTTATACATTTTTTGAAGCTTAGAAGAATTTGCATTGGTTTGGCCTGTTATTCTATTTTTAGAGAGTGACCTTCACACTTTTTTATTTTGAATCATTGGTTATTTTTTATTTAAAAATGTTCAATTACACTTTACATCCCGTGACTGTTTTGTAACTGCCATTTTGTACTTCTTAATCCCTTCCCGTTTAGCTTTAGCGTTGCTTATTTTATTTTTCTAGGTTTATTGAAATATAATGGACAATTAGTTGCTCTTATTTACACTGTACAATTCAATGAGTTTTTTTCAATTATATCGGCATACAATAATATAGCAGCACCTAGACTCACACTGGTGGCAGCTGTCCTCAGTTTCTAGTGTGGTTTCTTCAGGCAACTTATAAGAAAAGGGATACCAGATTTAGAGGGATGATCATTTTGTGAGTTGTATAGATCTCTAATCACTATGCTGTACAACCAAAACTAATATATTAATGTATGCCGATATAATTATATTTCAATAAACCTAGAAAAATAAAATAAGTGA